>NW_026260120.1:58066-209937 GCF_024291825.1 Alternaria postmessia
CCGCCCCCCACCCCCCCCCCCCCCCCCCCCCCAACAGAAACTATCACGAAATGTCGAGCACCCAATGTACATTTACAACCCTTCCAGCGATGCTCCGACACCGCGCCCGAAACAACTCGCCGTTAAAACGTAGCTATACTAACAAGGCCGGGTCTCACCATATCGACGGCGTGACGACTGCCGCCGGCTGGCATTCGAAGCCAGATTGTGGTACCAGGCTCTTATTCCATGACGACCTTCGTCCCTACAGACTTCAGCATGTTTGCCATGTCTTGCGCTTCGTGGGACTCTCATGACCGGCCGTTCAAACTGCGGTGGACTTTATATCATATCAGTCGACGACTGGTTGGATGAAGTTCACCCAGGCGTCAAAGATCGTATGCTTACGTGACTCGACGATTACTATGCCTTGGTAAATGCAGCGGCCGACATCACGCATACCCACTATACCGCAAGTGTTGACCATAATCACGTGCTGCTTATCCAACACCATGCAAGAACCTATCATCGTGTAAAGCCCTTGGTGAGTATTGTTAGAAACAACTGTCGCATCACACCAGCATGCGGCGGCCGATGCATGAGAAACTTGAGGGGATTTTAAAGATTGTCGTTTGCATACTCCGATTACGAAGCATGACACCACATCGTTACAATATATGAATGATATTATATAAGGACAGATGAACAAAATTGGACAACAGACCATCGAGCAGAATTTGATCCCATTCAACAGGAAGAACCATTCACAATAAGCAGACCTTCTCATGTCGAGCCACATAAAGAACGTTCTCATCCTCGGAGCATCCGGCTCGGTCGGCGCACCCATCCTCAACGCACTCCTCACCGAACCCTCCTTCAACGTCACCATCGTCAGCCGCGCATCATCATCAGCCTCTTTCCCGTCCGATATCCCAGTCATCAAGATCTCGGACGCCTTCACAACCGAAGAACTTACCGAAGCTTTCAGGGGACAGGAGGCAGTCGTAGTTGCACTTACCACTGGCTCTGTTATCTCAGGCAAAAAGGATGGTCTAGCGTTTCGACTCATCGACGCTGCGCTCGCAGCAGACGTAAGACGCTTCATCCCTAGCGAGTTTGGCGCGAACAACCTCGACCCCCGGGCTCGTGCACTTGTCCCTACCTACGACCGCAAGGGCGAGATGTTGGAGTATCTTATGAAGGCATGCGAAAACAGCCAAGGCAAGCTGACGTGGAGCAGCATCTGTTGCGGAAGTTGGCTAGACTGGGCACTCGATCCTGCAAAGTCCGGCAACTTCCTCAGTATCGATGTGAAAGGGAGGAAGGCAACAGTATACGACTCTGGGACGAGGCGCTTCGCTATCACAAGCAGCAAGAATACAGGGCTGGCAGTTGCGAAAGCTTTACTTGACCCAGCCATGACAGCGAACAAGCAGATATTCTTGTGTGACTTTTCGGCTAGCACGAGACAGATTGTAAGCGCGCTAGAAGCGGAGACGAAGACCAGATTTCTTGTTGAGGAGAAGCAGAGTAGTCCGGATATCAAAAGGTTTCGAGATCAGTTCGATGCTGGAGACCTGAGTGCAACATTTCCTTTGCTAGCTATCAGTTTCGGTGCTGACGTGGATGTCGGGTATGACTTCGAGGCTGAGCAAGAGGTATGGAACAGGAAGCTGGATCTACCTAAGGTGACTCTTGAGGAAATAGTTCACGACGCTGTAGAGTTAGCGGCACGCTCTTAGGACGTTAGACACATGATGGCCTTGGTAGCTGTGCTAAATTAACCATTTTCGAGCACACGCTCGTTGCAGCCCTATGAGGACTTGGAACATTCATGCAAAGGTAATTGGAAAGAGGGTAACTTGGTCTCGTTTTCACACTACAAGATTACCCCATTTATCTTCTCCAGCTGCTCCCTCTGCTCCCTCTGCTCCCTCTGTCCCTTCTGTTTGATTTCCTAAATAGTCTTGACAGGTCCACCAGGTGGTGTATATCCCCTTTGCCCGGCCTGCACCTGCCAAAGCTGCACAAGCACTCCCTCCTTGTCATCTGGATCATACGCACCTGGTAGGCCAACTCCAGCCGGCAACGCCTTTGACCCACTTCCGCCTACGCTGATTTGAACACACGCAGGGTAGAACTGCGCACCCATCCTCGTCCCTGCAACATGCAGTCCCAGAATCTCGTGTCTAAGTAGGTACTGCAGGTGTGAAGGCATGAAGTTAGTGTATATCCCATATGCCTTTCGTACAGACATAACTTACCTCACCTGCCTTCAATCCCGCAGGTATTGTCAGAGTCCAACTTGCGCCTTGCTTGGCCAGAAAATCCGAACCCCACGGAGGAGATTTAGTGGTATCGTAGCCCATTTGATCGAATTTGACCCAGGGTGTTCCGGTGTCACCTTTGAAAGTTGAGCAGTTGGTGCCACAGGAGGCGAGGTAGTTCATCACGGGGCCTGAGTGGGAAGAGCCCCATTGATCCCATTGAAGTTTGCTTGGTGGAGGTTAGTATCGAAGACATGAGTTCGTGTTAAGGAGGCGATGGTGAGGGGGCAAAAGAAGAAAGCGAGCATACACTTTGTCCCCTGGCATAACAGGTATGACACCCTTGGCTGGCAGGTTACCACCAACATTGCAAGTTATGTCTTTTGTAGTGAAATCAGGAACAGGCCCATTATCCTTGATGCGACGAGCGTAGCGGATGGGCTCGGGAGTCAGATAGTCGTCTTGGCCTACTTGCCAGGCTAGGTAGTTTGCGCCACCGTTGACAGAGATCGACTTGAGGTAGCCATGGGCGGATGCGGTGGTGATGAGACCGAGAAGGGTGAGCGCGTTGACGAACATGGTGAGGCCAATAGACTCTGGGCTGTCTGAATCCTCTGAGCTCGATGCCTCTGCTGTAGGCAGTGGTTTATATAGCTCCAAACTCACTTCCTAATTCCATTCGGTGCAGATGTGTGTATTGTGCGACAATGCCCGACCCGGTTTCCGTATATTGGACCGAAGCTTGTTTCGAGATCATATGCAGTCTCTTGGTGGATTATTCCACGACTATTCTAGAAGGCGTGGACGTGACCTGAGATAGATTGGGCGGATATTGCTACAAGGCGGAGTGTGGCTTCCGTATCCAAATTGGGTGGCGAGGTGGAACGTCAAATGTCGTGTCCTTGCGTTGCGAAAGCGTCAAGGATGAACAATGAGAAAAGAAGCAGTACAGAGACCAAGTGTATAGAAGAGATTGACTGGGAGAAAAGACATGATCTTTTATATTGTTGATCGTGATCACAGCTATCGCAAAGTCGACACGTATATTAGGCGCAGTGACAGAGTATGTCTTTGGTTAGACTCGTGTACCATTCCGACGCCTCACATTTTCACCATGGCCTTCCTGAGTCTTCATTCCTAGATTCTAGCACTTGAACCAGCAACGAGTCATTCGATCAGTAGATGACTGATCCCATGCACTGTCGGTCCATGCTGTACGATTGCACGTTGCAACATCCCAGTGCTTATCTGTATCATCGAACTCCTCATCGCCGACCGTGCCACCGGAGTAATTGAAGACCGTCCAATCGTGATGGGCGCCAGGAGTTGGGTTGATCCATTTGATGCTGAAGCAGTAACCCTATACTTCAAACGCTTAGGCGCCAAGAAGAGCCATCGAGATACCGCCGATGAGTACGGCCGCGTCCACGTTGGTAGCGTCCGCAGCATCAGTAAAGCGAGAGAGGGAGGGTGCCGTGTAAGAGGCGCTAGCGCTAGCACCACCTGTGCCAGTAGAGGTAGTAGTCTCTGTTGTGTGGCCTCTCTCTGTGAGGTAGTGTGTAAGGACCCAGACTATAATAACGAATGATATGATCGAAAGTTTAATCGTCGCCCATTTCTGTGTGTTCGAAACGGTGTCTAGCTTAAACTGACGGGCAGGCGTGCGCTGCTGGGCAGGCGTGCGGTGGTGAGTGCGGTGGCGAGTGCGGTGGTGAGTGCGGTGGCGAGTGCGGTGGTGAGTGCGGTGGTATACAGGCATTGTCTGAGATGTGGATTGAAGTTGTGATGAATAGTTGTTAAGAGAATGTCTGGTGTGTGAGAGAAGCGGTGTCAGCTCCTCTTTATCCAACATCTCTTTGCGTCAGCACCTGCTATAGGCAGGTACGTAGAATGTAAAGGTTAGAAGGAACGAGAGAATAATTTAGAAAGAGTGAGTGCGGATGACTTCATATAAGAAGTGCGAGGCAGTAACACGTCAGCAAATAGGCAACCGCGCTTCTCATCCGTGGTTCTCGACTCGCTGACCATGGTACTGGTCAGCATCAGCCAGCTGCTTCAACTCAGACTTTTGGTACAATGCGCCAAAAATAAAAGATAATAGATTCGCTGTCATTAAGAAATACGTACCCAGTCATAGCCCGTTCGCTCCAAACGCCAATATTATGCACAACACAAACGGCTGGCCTAGGCGGAGCTTCTCATCCTTCGGTAGAAGACATCATTAGCCGACGATATATATATGAAGGGCTTCAAGCAGCGAGTAATGGTCGTCGTGCATTTCGTGCTTCCTCATTGAGCTCTTCTTCTGTCGGGGGTGTCAAGCGAATGCTTCGAAGCCAGCCGTACCACCGTCAGACATGCTTGAAGATGACCGGGCTCTTCGGCGGGGTATCTACGCTGACTGAATCGATTCTCTTCCTTGGTGTGCCGTCGGGCGAACCCACATTGTCGTACTCGTACCAAACACCCTTTACTCGTCTGTTCAGCTTGCGCGGTGGCGGGCTGATGCGAGTTGCGAGGGCGTTGAATGAAGTGGTGGAGAGTGACTGGTTGCTCGCAGTGTCTGAGATGACGTTTGAAGTGAACTGAGTGACGGAGTCGCCAAGGGTCTCAATGCTACGCATCATGCCTTGACATGTTTGTGAAAGCTCGACTTGGTTCTTGGACAGAGTCTGGAGTTGAGATACGGTGGTCTTGAGTATGTCTTTAGTCTGTTCTTGAGATTTGCGTGTTTGCTCTTGTGATTTTCGAGTCTGTTCCTGCGCTAGTCTGCTCTGCTCGTGCGACTGGAACGATGTGTTAGATAGGGCGATGTAGTGCGATGCGTTCTGGTCGACTAGCGCTTGTAGCTTAATCTGGGACTCGGAAATGGCCTTGATCTGAATGCTGTTCGACTCATTGATCTCTTGCATCGCCTGTAAGCCTGTCGATTGCGCAACCGATAGCGCGTGAACCTGCTCTGCATTGCTTTCCACTACGTGTGCCAGTCGGGTCAAGCTTTCCGCCAAGCTGTCGAGAGCCGGTGTGCTCATTTTCTCTTCAGCTGATTGTGGAGGCGCAACGGCGGGAACACCGTTTGCATGCTGCAGGGGCAGAACTATTGGCGGGCAGGTCGGGCTATCCTGGCATGTGTAGAACCACTTGTTGTGGATGTCGGAGAACTTGGGGTCCTCCATAATGAGTTCCATGTCCTCGCTCCTGACGACGAAATATTGCGGGCTTGGACGCGACGACGAGGTGTATTCCTGCTGAACGAGGTTCCACCATTGCGAACAGACTGCGGCCGAGGCGAATGTGAGTATGTACGGGGGAGATGCAGGATAGTCGCTCTATAGCATAAGTCAGTATGCCGCTCTTGCCCGGATGTTGGCACACAGTGCAATTGCATCACTCACTCTCAGCGCATAGGCGTAAAACAGGTTCCCACCCTCTTCCATTTCAACCTTCTTATCCTGGGCGGGTCGGCTCTGGCTTCGTTTGCGCGGCGAAAGTGATCCAGTGGCTGGCGGGGTGTCGGTGTTCATCATGAGTCCAGCAGCCAGCGAGATACTGGGCTTCTTGCGCATATGCTGGGGCTTTCGTTCGGGTGAAGTCTGTCTTCGGCTGTGTATGCGCTTCTCTATGTTCGAACTAGACGACTCAAAGACGGTCTGCGACATGGAAGACTCCATGAGCGCGGCGAAGTCAGGCATGCTCTGTGGTCGCGACATATCTGGATGAGAAGGCGATTGGGGCTCGGAAGTGTGATGGCAGCAGAAAGTATCGTCGAAGTTATTGGCCAAGTGACATCTGAACGACATAAAGGGACATGGGCGGCACGACTGGATATCCTGAACGCCCCAAGAACAAATAAAACCTCGAGCGACTGGGGAGGGGTTGGTGAGCTATGGTAGTGTATGAGGTTTGCGGCTGGCCGTCATCCTGGTCGATGACCTCACAGTACCACGGACTTACTGGGATTCGCGTGCGCTTGTGGGTTCAGTACCAGCAGAAGACGGGAAGTCTAGACGTCAATGGATGTCAATGTATCATCAAAAACCAGCCCACCCTGCTCGCGGGAAAAGCATCGCAGCGAACGAGGGGTTGCAGCCTGCACAGCATGACCTGACGCGCATGTTGTTGCTGTGCTACCCATCAAACGGTCCCTGTCTCATTCGCGAATGCAGGGGGTCGTGCATCAGGGTAGCGAGTTCAGGGGGGAAAAGGAACACATTCCGCTGCAGATAGGTGGGTTTGGGGAGCGCGGCGCCTGGGACAAGATAGCCGGTGCGATAGGTTCGGGACGAACGTTGGCGCGGAGCCGTGAGCGAAGTTTGGCGCGGCAGCTGTTGGCGAGCCATGACGTCGTGCACGTGCGGTCATGAACACACGGCGTCCTTGGAAAAACGTTATGCGCACGAATATAGACATGCATCGACAGTTTGCATCTCTTGTTCATGTCCGAAGCATTGTGGATACCTGAAAAAAGCGTGGCAAAAGCGTTACGACTTCGTGGAGCATCTTGCAGTATGATTGGCTGCTATAAAAAAGACTGCACATGTTTCTTTTCTGGAAACAAGCTACCTCAGCCACTCCATCTTGACAACCTGTTTGAGTGTATCCTCCGAGATCAGCGGTCACATTGGTGGAGACGAGGACTAGGAAATATTCAATCAAAGTATTGATTCATGCTAGATGTTGCTCAAGGCGTGATGTGCGAGACGCGTCGCCTGCGTATAGTCGTCGACCATCATCAACCTCGGTATGCTATCATATATGGTACCTCGTAAATCTTACCAATTCTGAGCAAGTCAACCAACATTCCGTAAGGATATCGGCCCAGGGGCCAAGAAACTTTCGTATGCGTCCGTATCAGGACGGCAAGTGGAAGAGAATGTCAACGTTGCACCAGACTGTTCAAGTAAATGCCGACAATTCTGATAGATCAGCTAGTTGGAGGCATTCTGCTCAACGCCGACCTTGACCTCGAAGTACTCCATGCTACCAAAGCCGCGCTCCGCTAGCCAATTGGTAGGTGTCTTCGGGACGACAGACTCAAATTCAGTCATCCATGGCTCCGCGGTGTCTGTCTTGAAGACGATGTGAGTGAAGGGCTTAGTCGCAGCATGAATAGGAGGCTGGACTCCAGCAAAGGTTGCAGCTGGGGCTGAGGCAGCAATACGAGGGGCTGGCTTGCGGTGGATGCGGACTGAAACGAGAGACCTGCTGCGAAGAATTGATCGCCAAAGGTTGTTCATGCTTGAGCAAGAGCGGTTCTTGAGCACGCGGCGGCCAAAGAGACGATAGCTGCAAGATGGTCAGTGGCCATGTTAATCTGATGCTAAAGACAGGAAGACTCACAGATCCTTGGCTTCACCATCAGTCTCCGGAATGTAGTTGGCCTTGAGATAGCGTCCAAACCCAGCTTCTATCTTGAGGCTGTTGGACCAGATGTCAAGAAGCGGAAAGACTTCGATGCCGTCTGAAGCACGCTCAAGGTCGTTGGCTTTGTCGCCTACAGCAATCGTAAGGTTTCCGACAAAGGGCGCGTCGTTCCGGCGCTCTCCTGGGGGTGCGAGCTGGGATACGACATCGTTAGCGGTAGGATAGAACGTCTGCAGATAGTCCACTATCTCAGTGAGGTCCATGCCAATCTCTTGCTTGGCCATGTAGATTGGGCGATACTCGATCCTCATCTGCCGGCAAACTTGAGCGAGACCCCAAAAGGGGCGATTGGTCTCGCGGAGCTCGGTCTTGACCTTGGACTTGGCTGAGCGGCCGGACTTGTTGCTGGCGCTCAGGATCTCTTCATCTTGTTCTTGACCAGCGAGGTCGGACGCAAGAGTACGCCCGCGATCTAGACGGGTTCGTGGACGGAGAGACGCGATGCGTGGCCTGTATACTAGCAGGGCCTGTTTAGGGCGACCGTGAGTGTGCATGTATACCTCGTTCCGGATTTCTACCAACAGTTAGCCGATGTCACAGTTGTTCAGAAGTAAAGCACTTGCCACCTGGGAGATCCATGAATCGGAAAGGCTTCTGCAAAGCTAGAGCACCGACACCGGTCTTCTCATTGAGAGTATCTGTAAGCTTCGCCGTCTTGTCGTCATGTTTCTTTCTGGCCTGCTTCTTGACGCCAGCACCAGTACGCGCATTGCTCTTGCTCTTGTTCCTGCGGGATGGCATATCTCGCAAAGGCGCGGCACTCACACTGAGCGCCTCGAAGCTAGGAAGAGGGACCCCGGGAGAAGGAGGGACAATGGCATGCTCGGAACCCATCATGATATTGGCGGTGTCGTCGAAAGCATTTTGGCGGGGACCAGGTGTTGACGGAGCAGGGCCGAGTGGAGGATGCTTGAACTTTGTAGAAGACCTAGAAGGGGGCGGAGTGCTTGGACGACTGGGACTGACTGTATTAGTATAGTCCATATCCCCATGCAATGAATTGGAACTTACGCCATTGCTTCGTAGTTGTTTGATCTTGTTTCTCGTGCTTGGGGAAGTTGCAATAGCTCAAGGATATTAATAGTCGATTGCTGAGTGTAGAAGTAAAGGAGGGTAGACAGTCGGAGGGGTTATATGCACCCAACAAGTAAAGGTGAGTGAGGGTGGCACGAACGATGATTGTCCCAAGCTGCTCTGACGGTGACTGGGGAAATTGCTAGAATCGAAGGTCACCTAGACATTAAGCTCATGGTAAGAGAACAGCGGTTCTTGGCGTTACAATTACAGTTCTGTAGATTGGAGAGTGGCCAAGAGATCGAATGTATCGTTGTACGATAGCTGGCACACGTCGCGTGGCGTAGTGGCGTGGTCGTGGGTGGTGCTTTCCCTCGTATTGTCAGCGTTTCCCATAGCTATTGCGACATACTATACTCAAGAGAGCATCAAAAGTCAATAGGAAGGAGAGTTCTGGGCTCTTATCAACGTGATTTGTCGTAGTGAAGCGGCAAGGACGTTTGGGTTCTGCCTCCGATCTCGCAAACGGCCACGTATACACTTGAATCCAAGACGTGTGCCGTCGGCTGATAAGATCGTCCTTCTTGAGCCACATGATTTTCTGCTTATGGATCCAGCATGCTAGAGGCAGGTGTTATCGAGTGAGTACTTGAAGTAGGCAGAAAGCACTTTCTCTCAGCCAGCTTGCCAACTCCGGAGGTAGCAACGAGCCACGCCGTGATAACGCGTAACTTCCTGCGAACATGAGTATCCAGAGTGATGAAGTCATAGCTATTCGAGATGGTTGCCGTGGTGGTTGTAGCTGGAAAAAGAGCGAACTGAGTACGAAAAGTACAGATCATTTCCTCTAGTATGCATGACGAACAACTGTGCCACGATTCCGCATAGGTTTTATGAGAGATATCTCAACGCGATAACACAAGAAGATGCTTTTGAGGGGTAACGACCTGGTCGTGTTTGATATTATCCGGTACGGCACCTCATACAGGAGAAAAATCGAACAGGTGAAGGTAACAAGCTCTACCTTACAGATTACATTAGCTCCTAACAATAGAGATTATATAGCCTAACAGCATTGTAGACTTCTAGATTCTCTATAAATATTTATATAGCTGCAATACAATTCGTTGTAGTAGGAAGAAGTACTCTGCTCTAATGAGATGTTTGGTTTCTCCCCTTGACGTAGTGACGGGGCGGAACTGTGTATCGATGACGTAGATTCTGAAGCAGGGCTGAGAGAAGCGAAAGCACAGGCAAGAGCTTGCGCCAAGCGGCCGATGATAAGCTTACTACGCGGCCATAAGAAATCTCAAGGCCCATGGTAGGCCTTGTAAGATTAATTGTGTAGTACAGCTACTGCATACAAAGAAGGGTGTATTTGCTGATGTGAAGTTCCAGCTGTTGGTCCATGATTGTCATCTGGAGACGCCTGCAATCCACTTCACTATGTACACGATAGGAAGTAGAACTTCGAGTACCGAAGCGCGCTCTCAATAATGGCCAATATCAATTCCGTCTTCGCAGTGTTTGACCACAAGGAACTTCCTAAAGTCAGGAGTGAACCCCCAAGACTTCCACATATGGTTGAAGAACTCCGCCATCTTTTCCTTATCATCACCTGTACGAAACGCGATGATACCCTGGGGGATGTGACCGGACCCGAAAGACACATGGAGGCCATGAAAAGGCAAGGCCCAGATGTATAGTCTGAGCGCAGTGATCTCGTCATTCAGTATCTTGCCTCTCCAACCTGCGTTTTCGTTGTTCAGCATTTCGTTCAGCGCTGTGACGCAACCTCTCTGGTACTCAATTTGTTGGATGCGACCGAAAGTTTGCGACGATGGATCGTCCTCGCGCTGATCTACATCCGCTTCGAACCTGCACCAAAAGGCAGAATTTGCGACCTTTTCCTTGACAAGAGGCAAGAGATCCTGTGACTTTGTAGTCCAGTTTTGCTCCGAGATGCAGATAGACTTGAAAGGATGGACGCGGTCTTGATGTGTTGTCAGGAAGGTGTTGACAAAGTCGTTGATGTCGTTACAGCATATAGTGACTTGAGTCACGCTGCGCTGTATCGGTCGGTATTCGCTTCGCACTTGTTGGGAAACGCCCGTAAGCCCAGTGAAGACTCCAGATACTTCATCGGCCTTGCGAATCCGCACGTGTCTTTCCTCGTGGACGGCGAAGAAGTGGTAGATGCGGTTGCGCAGCTCTACTTTTGTTAATTGATATACCACAGCTAGTGTGACTGCCACTTTTGCGCTTACCCGCTGCGAGCTCGAGAAATGGAAAGACCATCTTGTAGTTTTATGATGGGATGTTGAGCGCGTCACTAGGAAGGATCCGCACAAGGTCACTGCTCACATCAATTTGTTGTACTGTTCATTTGTAGGACGTGAAGGAAAGGATCTAGAAACTAGAGGCAGTGGCAACCTTGAACTCTCCGTTTGCACAACAACTTTCATCTCCAGAACACGGAGGCCTGTCCCAATCGTACAAATGATGGCCTAGAATGAGGCGCTAACAGAAAAGCAACAATGCCTACTCTTGAGACACGTGTTCTCACAGCTCGCATAATATTGATAAAGTGCGCTCCTTCATGTGTTTTACAAGTTCGTCACTCCAACTTTTGCCACTAGAGAAGCGGTTTCATCAATCAATCGCAGATACACAGTTGGTGAAGAAAGACGAATGACACCTTCGGCATTGTGATTGGTGCATGCGGAAAAGTGGTCGTAGCTGTAGCATCGGACCTATTGAACATATCTTACGAGTTGGAAACATCGACAAAGAGTCGCATGCGAGTGGAGAATTCTATACAACATTTTCGCACGGTACAGGAGGAAGGCAGTCGTAAGCAGACACCCGACGTAGGATCCCGCGCAAATTCAGAAGGAAGGTAAGCCGACCACCCCGGACACCAACCAAAGCCGGGAATCATCCCGCCGACTCCGGACGACAGTCCTCCAGACTGCCCCGCAACACCACCCCGTGACGCAACACCATTCAATGTGTCCCTTGGCGGGGTAAAGGATGCTCCGTAGAAGCTTTCGGCGGTTGAGCCTCACTCGGCAAACTTGCCGCAGCTCGTATTCACGCGTCTAGATACATAAGCTCTTGACCTCCGACTCCGACTTCTCATATATAGAACTGTACTCACCATTACTCAAAGTTCTTATACCAATACCCCGTGCTTCTTCAGCAAGTCTTCTTCACCAAAACCGCAAACATGTCAATGTCAATCGAAGAATGCCAGACGCCTCGCGCTGGCTTCCCCAAGCCTGTCCCCAACACTCCCACAAATGTCATGCAACAATTCAGCATGGCAGGAAAGACAATTGTCGTTACCGGCGCTGCTGAAGGAATTGGTGGAGCCGTCGCCGACGCCATGGCTGAAGCTGGCGGCAACGTAGCCCTCTGGTACAACTCCAACAGCGCAGCCATCACACGCGCAGAGACCCTCGCAAAGGAGCACAACGTAAAGACAAAAGCTTACAGCGTAAACCAAATCGACGCTGCTGCCGTGCAAAAAGCGGTTCAACAGGTCGTGGAGGATTTCGGTCGCATCGATGTTTTTGTCGCAAACGCTGGAACGGGAGACAGCAAACCACTTCTCGACCAGACACTCGAGAGCTACCACAACCTCATGAAGGTCAACGTCGACGGCCCAGTTTTCTGCGCCAAGTACGCAGGAGAAGTGTTCAAGAAGCAAGGATTCGGCAACTTGATTCTCACAAGTTCGATATCAGCACACATCGTCAACGTCCCCGTTGATCAGCCCATATACAACGGCACAAAGGCCTTTGTATCACATCTGGGCAAGTCGCTAGCAAGAGAGTGGAGAGAGTTTGCTAGGGTCAACATTGTGAGCCCGGGATTCTTTGACACAAAGATGGGTGCCGGACCACAGGTTATCAACGAGGGATTGAGGATGATTCCGCTAGGACGACAGGGAAACGTCAAGGAGATCAAGGGATTGTTCTTGTATCTGGGTAGCGATGCATCCAGCTACATGACTGGTAGCGACTGCATCATCGATGGTGGATACGTACTGCCATAAGCAGGTAGTAATGAGAAAAGAGAAGAATTGATACCAAAGACCGTTCTCTATTGAGGGAGGAACATAACCAACAAATACTGTTGCAAACTCATGTATGACTGCGCCTTTTGATCCTGAGCGTTCCGTCGTGATGGAGAAGAAATGATTTCGGATTACAAAGGTATATGTTCGCTAAATGCAAATGAAAAGGTTGAAACAAGATTAAAGCCGCTACTCGTCTTTACTTCTCGCCCTGTCCATGCTCTCCCTCTCAGTCGTCTCCCCGCTTCCAGCATCAACGCCTTCAGCGCCTTTGCTCTCCTCGTCCCTCCTCTTATCTTGCGCGATATCCGGTGCAGGCGCAAAGGTGCTCCTGCCTCTGATTTTCTTACCATATAGATAGAAAACCACAGGCATTGGTACAAGTACAGCTGCTACACAACCAAGCAGAGTACTGGCCCATTGAATACCCATACCTTTGAACATGAATGTTGCGAAGAGCGGGAAGACGCCACCGAAGATAGAGCGCATGAAGGTGTTTGCTGCAATGGCAGAGGCAGCAAACATGAGGTACGCGTCGACGATGTAGTTGAGTAGTGAGAGGAAGATGGAGAAGATACCGAAGCCAGTTAACAGACCACTCAGGACAGGAACAATCCAATGGATCTGACCGGTGTAGCCTGTCCAACCGAACCAGAAGAGGCCGCCTGCAAAAAGCACACCACCGACCATGCTGATGGGCAATCGCCACTCCGGGACGGGAATGTTGTTGTTGGCTTCCAGCTTTCGCACGTATCGCGGATTGTCACATACAATGATGATGAAAGCAATGACTTCACCAGCAACCATACCGAAGTATGCAAGTCCGCCAATACCAGCACTCCAGCCATATACTCCCTGGAAGACAAGTGCGTATGCGGTAAGAAAGAGGTAGAGTAGGCCGTCTAGTGCTGTTAGCCCAGTATCTCACAACTCGACGGATAGGTCAAACTTACAGATGAAGCTCATGTAGATGGTGATGAGCAACACAATTGGTTCAGTGAAGAGAATGCGCATAGGCCTGCTGACGTTCTTGACGATCAACTCCTTGAAGTCAACCTCGATTTCTTCCTGCTTTGCGTGTATACCCCAGTTCTTAGTTCGTCTCCTCAGCTCGCTCGCCTTGTTGATCAGTACCACGGGTGGGTATGTCTCTTCCATGAAGAAGAAGAGCAGCGCAAACGACAGGAAGCCCATGAAACTGCTAATGTATTCGGTCCATCGCCATCCTAGATCGCTCTGCGTAATGAAGCCTCCAATAAAGGGTGCTAGTAGAGGACCCATGAAGACAGTCGCGGAGAAGACTGCGACGGCGAGTCCACGAAGTCTGTTATCAAACATATCCGCGAAGACAGCTGCGACGATAGCGAGTGGGGAAGAGCCAAAGAGACCAGCGAAGAATCGACATATGAGAATTGTCTGAAGATCTTTGGCTACAGCTACGGCGATGCTAAAGATGGCGAAACCGAATGCGGCGATGATGAGGGGAGGTTTTCGGCCGTACAACTCGGAGAAGGGCGCCCACATCTAAGAATCGTTAGCATATTCCGTCACATTTCTGTGGCTAGCATTGACTTACCAGAGGTCCAAAAGCATATCCGAAGACGAACAGACTTGTTCCTAGGGTACCCACAACATTGGCCACGCCGAATTGCTGTGACACTGCTCCGGTAGCAGCTGAGAAGATACTGCTGCCCATGGTCGCTGTGAGGGCATCGAAGGCTAGGATGGCACCAATACCAATCTTCTTCTTCATGGGCCAGTTCTGCGCGTGCAATGGGTCTTCCTTGCCGTCAAATTCGACAACGTATTCTTCTCTGTCTGGCAGGAGCGGAGGGAAGGGTTTTCCAGCTCCCATATTGGGCAATGGCTTCTCGGTGCGGCGGCGCGTGAGGGTTCTCGATAAGCGCGAGTCGACGCGCGATGCACCAACAGTACCTGCATGCTGGCTCCTGTGTGTCTCGATGCGGCGGATGGCTTCGGGGTCGCGCTCGGTAGGATGCAATGTCAGGTAGTTGCCGCTCGAGGCTTGCGAATTGACAGTCGGTCGGCGGTCTCGTGGGGTTGAGCGGGCAGTGCGTATTTCTTCGAGGCGCGCGCTGTGTGTCGACGCAGAGCTGGCTGAACTTGCCGTCGAGGCTGAAGATGTGCTGTGTCGTGAGAGAGGCGAGGCGACTTCCTCTTCTTTCTCCCGGATGGGCGATGCAACTGCTTCTTGGGGAAACGACCGCTCACTCACGGTGCGCTCCCCTCGCTCGTGTGCCTCGATGTTCCGTAGCCGCTCATCGGGTGTCTGATCGTGCAAGTGTCGTTGGTGGTATTCTTCGCGGAATTGACGGTGCGGGTCCCAATTTGCAAAGCGCTCAGGGCTCGCATTGGCCTCATTGCGCAGCATCTCGTAGTCTTCCTCCTGCATGATGGCCACGCTCTTGTTCTTCTTCTTTCCTCAAGGAACGTTGACCACGGGTTCGGCTACGCCTGGAAACGAAGGAAAATCGCGGTCGTCGGCACTCGGGACGGAGTTCGTGAATGTTCGAGCCTGACGTCGAGCCCGTTGTGGATCGCGTGGATCTAATGTGCGACGGTGCGACTAGTCGTGACCGTATTCCCGGGAGTTGAGTGCGGGTGCTGTCAATAGTGACAAACAAGCTTCAGCCCCTCTGGTAGGAAGCCGCGCGCCCTATGTATCTGACGTGCGTGGCCATGGGCGAAAGATTTGCTGGCCTATCCATCGCCCGCGTCCGTCGCATGCGACATGGCGAGAATATTTGCCAGTATTGCCGACACCAGCGTCCTCATGCGGAATTCTGCAGCCTGAGTAAGCCACACCTAGCCGGGCGTACTAAGGCGGTCAGTGCCACTGCGAGTCTTGATTGGGCGCCAGTAGAAAGAAGTTCGCCGGCCGAAACACATCCTCGACTACGTCATGGGCAGAATTTGCTGTGTCAGCCATCGTGCAGACCGTCATCGTCACCGTGCATAATCTAGCGGCACAATGCAGGTGGGGCATCTCGTCGTCTCTAATTGATTTGCCGTCGCAAAAGGGGGAAATACATACAATTGATGCCCATTCTCTCTCCCAAAAGAGCCCTGCTAATTGCAATTTCGTACATGGCAGAGTCTTCAAGCGTACATTGCGATCACCTCCCTCTCAAACATCTTACCTAGATGCGCATGTCGCAGCTCGCCAGCCGGCGACAGCTGCGTTGCGAATATGCCACAAGTGCCGCCTTCGCGATCAATCCACCACTTGAGATTAGGTGCACCTCCCCATCGCAACATACCAGCCTTCAAACCGCCATCCGCATCATCTTCCAATGCTACTAACCCACCCAGAGCGTGTGACCACTTCCGAGCGCCAGGAGTGCCCATTGGGGCGTCGCCAGGTATCATAATGGCAGCGATATGCGGCACAGACAAGGTCTGGTCGAGCGAATCTTGTGCAGTAGACGAAATACATGGCGTAAACATGAGGTCGATACTCTCCGCCTCAAGGAGCTTACCATCGTTCCGGAGAAGCGATTTCAGAAGTCGGAGATAGTCCTCCGTGTTGCTGAACAATCCTGCGCCACCATATTCATCTTGAGGATTCAGCGGCTGTACCAGCGGGTTACCCGATGCTTCGCCAGAGACGAGATCTGCGTCAGGTGCAGGGCGAGTCGTCATTGGCATCAGTTTCTGTTTGATATCGTTGTGTCTGACATAGAAAGACGTCTTGTCCATACCCAATACGTCCAAGACATTGCGTCGCATGTATGCTTCCAGCGTGCAGTTGTTGGCCCTCGCGACCATCAATCCCACAAGATCCAGTCCGCCACCATAAGCGAAGCCAGATCCGGGCTCGAATAGAAGAGGCGTCGTGAAGCACTGCGTGATGGGTGCTTGCATGGATAAAATTCCTTCTTTGCGGACTTGTCTCCATCTCATCAAGTCAGGCGAGAGGAAATCGTAGCCGATTCCACTCGTATGCGTTAGCAATCTTCTTAATGTGATGCTTTCTTTTGCGGGTTGTAGGACGGGTTCATTGTCCGCCCAGCCAGTCAGGATCATGGGCTTCTTCCATTCAGGCAGTAGACGGTCGACATCAGCAGGCTCGTCTAGTGAGAATAGACCGCGTTCGACGCACTGCAAGGCTGCGACGGTCGTCACTAGCTTAGTACAGGAGGCAAGCCATACAGTCGTCTCGGGCGACACTGGCGGCGACGTGGGGTCCAGCTGCAATGTGCCATATGCAGCAAGAAAGTCCTCAGGATCTGAAATATCAGCTGTGGAAGACGTTAGCGGCGAACGGTGGGCCATGTAACAGAAACACAAATGACAGGCGAGGTCGCCGACGGTGCCAACGGCTACCAACATCCGATGGCTTGGTCGCATTTGCCCAGTCCATCTCAACGTGCCGCTGTCAAACGCACGCTAAACTCAACGGCCCTGGCAAGTGTTTTGGAAGAAGCAAACATGCAAAACCAGACCATACCTTTTCCAAGGGCTCTTGCAGCACCGAGAGCCACGCCTGGCAAAAGGCGTTCAGGGCCAGGCGTAACTGCCGACACAAAAGCGTCATTGAAAGAGGTGGAGGTTGACATTTTGAGTGTGTATACAATAGGCTGTGTTTGGATTACTGGTTATGAACCTCATCTCCAGGAACCATCCCATTATATCTGTGTGCATCTGAATTGAATCCTTCATCTTCACCTTCTTGTGTGACTCACAAGAGGGCGTCTGTTTGCTCGAGGATAGGGGAGAAGGGCGTCGTAGGAACGAGGATGCTGACATAGCTATCTTGAGTAGGTTTCTCTTGCAGGTTGACTGTCGTCGCACCTTGCCGTTCTAGATACTAGCGCAAGGCTGGAGTCATCGAATCCGCCTGATTACGCGCGGATGTCGTGTTTCTCCGCGCGACGTCTCTTTCTCCTGCGCCCTTCACGCAAGTCTCTCGCCTTACTTGTGCAGTCGCGGGAACAGGTATCCCAAGAATTGCATCACATGTCGCTCACAGCACCCTATCCTACTTAGGTAGACAGGCCGCTGTTGCAGTTCTCGCGTCCGCTTTCGCGCTCCAGACTCCACGCCGCCCCCACTTTCCGGACCCGATCCCACCACACGCCAAGTCTGATGCACACCAGGCAGGGGGTGCGAACGCTTCCTCGTCGTCTCACCGGTACCTGACAGCTCCAGATCTACCCGGCTTTACTTTTTTGCTTCAACTCTGTTACCTTTTCCTGCAAATTGCGAGCTTATATTTCTGCGACCTAGCTGCGAACCTGTTATTGCGCACATGTGATGACGGCATGTTGCAACCCCCCGTCATCTCCGCATTTAACTTTCGGACCTGTTGATCTCGTTTTGGTTCAAAGTTGCAGTTCCACCTAGTCTTCCCAATTCGAAAGTGACTGCATACGCTCGCCACCATATGCAACTTTGTCACATCTGGGCCCTCTACACCACTTTGAACTGCAGACCCGTTTGCCTGCATGGCTGAGGAATTTCTAAGCTCGATAACCGACAAGATCACGTACGATGATATCGATCGAAAGGCGCCACTTCGGATATATTCTTGACAAGGACCACCGTGGCGGGAGTGCCCGACTTCCGTACATTCATATTGGCTCGAAAAATGTCGGTTACGCTTGTTTTACCATCCATGCGAGGCAACGCAAATTCGGATTCGCGTTTCGTCAATATCCCCATGTGTTTTTGTGGTCAAGCAAGGAAGAGCACCCTTAATCCAGTCGACCCGGTCCGACATCGTCACAATGCTCCTTACTCTTCCTAGGGCCCATGGTGTACGCGCAAGGAGCGGCAGTCGACGATAATTTCCTTGCAGCTACCCACACTGAAGATATACCAGGGTCCAAGGTCGAGTGTTTATGCTGCAGCCACTCCACTTGGCCCCTCAATCAGACCACTGATCAGTAATGACCAGAGTAGGATATGGTCCCTGGAGTGCATGTTATAAAGCTTAGCGAAGAGTCGGTACACCTGACCGATCAGCATCTTGGACACTAATATCAGCCACGCGAACTATTGCATACGGAGTATATCCCATCTCCGCGTTGAGGTTCGTATATGCGAGTGGGTACATAGCCGGAAAGGCTTTCGACTGCCGTTATGCGCTCGTTCAACGGCTACAATTCCCACCGCCTGCATTGGTCGATTATGTCTTTTTGTTTTTTGTGGTTGACCCACTCCCATCAAGCCCTGGTGGGTTTGTTACGCCTCCCCACGCCCCTACTCCATTTAACATGTCCCACACTTCAAAAGCCACCACGCACATATGGTAGGCATCCCTTCGCTAGAAAAGCCGTTGCTGAACTTTCTTATACTCTGGACGCAATCCGCGGAAGACAAAACTTTCTGACTTATTTACACAATGCCTGGCGGCATACATCCTCCCCTCGATGTCAAGCTTAGTTGGCCAAAACCCAACTATGTCGATCCGGTACTTCGACCAAATACCATTGTGCTGCTGGCCTGCATTATGGGACCAATCACTGTCGTGATGACTCTTGTAAGGATGTGGGTCAGAGTCTTTCATCAACGTTGTGCTGGTTGGGACGGTAAGTCAAGACTCTACGAAATGCATGTGAGACATACACTGACTCCGTGCCTTCACACATATAGACTGGCTGATGTTCGCTGCCCTCGTAAGCTGCTCGTAGTGCCTCGCAATGGCTATGCTGACAATGATAGATCCCAACTATCGCGTTGACAGTTCTCTATCCTCTCGGTAATGTCCGAAGTCTCTCAGTGAAAACAAAGCTAATGCCTTTTTAGCGAGTCATCAAGCGTTCGATCGACACATCTGGGACCTAGACTACCTATTCGACCCCGAAGTTATCGTCATCGCCCGCAAGTACGTTCTGGCAACAGAGTGTATATTTTGTGTCGCAACTGGTCTTATCAAGGTCTCCATTCTGCTCTTCTACCGACGTCTCTCATCGCGAGCCGTCTCGAGGAAGTTCGTCTGGGTGACATGGGCGAGTATCATCTTCATCATCGCCTACAGTATCGCCTTGACCCTGGCCCCGATTTTTGGTTGCCAACCAATCTCAGCGTTCTGGGATCAAGTCAATATCATCAAGGTGCTACAGGGGTACGAATTCCACTGCTTCGATGAAGGTGCCGATGTTTTGGCTGCTAGCATTATATCAGTGGCGCAAGACCTCTTGACCGCTATACTTCCTACCTTCCTCTACTGGAACCTCCAGATACCGTTTCGACAAAAGCTAGCATTGTTTGGTATCTTTGCTATGGGTTACGGTGTTGTTGCCCTTGGATGCGTACGAGCTTACTACAGCTGGTACACATTCTATGGCACGTACGATGTCACATGGTCGACGTGGAACCTATTTCTCACTTGCATGCTTGAGCTGCATATTGGATGCCTGTGTGCGAACGCTCCCGCCATGAAGGTTTTCTTCAAGCATTTCTTCCACGAGAAGCTTACTCAGCGGTCAAGAACTAGGACACCAGCAGGCTCCGATGATCGCCAGGATAGCGCGCAAACCAAGTCGAAACATTCATGGAGGAAGTTCGCGCCAAACCTCACAACCGGAAGCTGGGCGCACAGCTCCAAAGGGTATCACGACTCTCATACTGGCGTATCTGTCGACCCACATGGTGGCGTACATGTCCACAAGGAGATACAAGTCACACGTTCGCCAGTGAGTACAGCGTTTCCATCCACCGGTATCCGGCCATCTTCAACCATCACAACGGATATGATCTGCGACCGTGATTACGAAGACATCGAGCTTGGTCGCTACACCACGGCGCACAATTCCCATGCATCCAGCATGCGATCCACCAGGCTCTTTGAAGGACATGACTTGGAGGCACTTCCCCCGCTACCCAAATCTCCTGCATCACCAAGATCTCCAGCTAGCTCTGCATCCCTCGTGTCACATCCTCATACACCAACGGAGAAGTCGTCTTTGACGCCCTTGCCAGCCATTGTACTGAGCGATGAGGTCGAGAAAGAGAGGAGCGCAACGCCCATGCCACTGTCGAACATGCATCAGTCGCCCTACCCACCACGGGGCTTAAGCCAGAAGAAGCCAAGCTGGCAGTCGTGGTCATGAAGCGTGCCGAGCATGCCGCATGAAAGACTTGTACTATCTAAGATACCCCTGTCGACCTGCATTAATGAAAGGTAGGAGCTGTCGCGTCGATCGCGCAAGATCCTCAAATTTTCGTCTCTTTCTGTAGCGTTTTTGTAATGTCCACTTTATGATACCATGCACGCTAGCTTGTTGTCCCCCAAAAGCACGTTTGAGATAGACCAAAACACATGCTTTTTATCCTTCATCCTGTTGGCATGACTCCATCCCTGGATCTGACCTGTAAAGTTCGTCATCACACGAGGCTTCATTTCAATCTTGTTCAAGAATAGGCTTGCGGATCAAACTCCGGTGCTGGTTGTTATCCGAAGCGCTGGAACCTTGGCATACTTCCGGACATCCCAGCATTCTATAGCACCTAATCCACATTTAAGTTCATCACCTGTTTCAAAGAAAGTACAATTCTAGGCGGGACGCAAGACGGTTGTCAAAGTACGATGTGAATTCTAGACCGGCCATAGATCAGCCTAAAGAAGGTGTGTTGCCGTCGGAATCAAAGAAAAAAAGCTATTCCGATTCCGACAAGGCGTCGGCGAATACACGCCATGAGCCTCCACGCGGGATATCTCCATTGTTCACGCCCTACAGTATGACTCAATGGCGTTCTTCTTAATATGCAGAAGCTTTCTCCATCGAGGCTTGATTTTCGAAAACGGCACAGCTTGATCGAGTAACCCAACTTTCCGACATGACGACACCAAAGCTATCCAGCCCAACTCTTTTTACGCCACCGGAATTGAAAGCCAATCCACAGTTATCAACGTCTGTTACGCAGCTCGTCAACGACGCGTTCTATCGCTCAAAAGACATCGATCCGGTCAAATGGAGTAACACGACATTCCGCTTTTCGAATGAGGGGGAGCTACATACACTACTTGGAGATGAAGGCAGCGTCATCGCGTTGATATTTGATGAATCCGGCGTTGCGAAGGAGGCTGAAAAGGTCAATGGCAAGGAAAACATGAAACCTGTTGCGTGCGCCGCCGCAGTACCTTGGAAAGGCGGATGGGCAAGAGAAAGCGCTGGGAAAGAGAGCGGGTGGGAAATCAAAATCGTGTCTGTGGATGGTGATCCAAAGTATCACCATCGTGGCCTTGCTGTCCAATTGCTCAACTTTCTCGAGTTGTATCTTGTTGCGAACGCGAGAGCTGCACTTCAAAGAGAGGGGAAACAGGGCGAAGGTGTGTTGACGCTCTGGATCTTGGCCGCGGAATGTATTAATGGGGTGTACTGGCGTAAGAAAGGATATCAAGAGGTACGCAAGAAGGTAGAAGGGCCGGGCGTTTGGAGCTGTAAAACAAGTTTTGAGATGGTGGTACTACGGAAGGATGTACCTTTTAATTGACGTTAAAGCTGGGCCATTTGATGAACAGTGTGAGAAAGAGAAGTGGAAGCGAGTGGACGGTGATACGCGATCTTATTTGTTACCGAATTCCCATGACGCCCACCTTCCTGCCAGAATAGGAGACCGTATCGCTGTGTTCATGGGGAGCGAGTGTGCAGTGGTTGCAAATGACCCTACAAGCACGCATGTTACAAATTATCTAAACTGGTATCTGAGCTGAGGATGCACTTTCCACGAAGAATCCAATTTTTTATCAGCAAAGCTTAGGAGAATTCCATGTGATGTGTCACTAAGTGAGACACGGTTCGGCTAGGGCACCGACTCGTACACACTTCCTTATCAATACGATTGTTCAACGAGCCTCAAGCCAGGAAAAGTAATGAACTCGCCCGGATAGATGTCGAGAAGCCCTACCATCTCGAAGTAAGCATGCTCTATATTCCTCTCCTGTTCTTCCACATCACCCGACTCATCCCCCAGACTCAGACCGCCACTTTTGACATAAAACAAGGCTTTTGGCTCTTCAAGCACACCGATATCACACAATAAGATCTTAGTGATCCTGCCGGTTTCGATATCCGATGTCCACTCCTCACCACGATGATTCATAACAATCCTCAGTGGCGCAGTATCTTCATGGAGAAATTTTGCAATATCCCTGAGGTCCCCGAAATGAGGGTCTTCGGGATTGAAAGGAGGAACTTTCATCTTTTCCAAGCTTTCAGCATCGTGAATGAATTCACAGGTAAAACCAGGTTGATACAGCCCAATTTTGATCATTGGAAGTATGTCGAGCTGAAGTCCACTTTCACCTGGCTCTCCACGCCAAGGCGTTACTATTGTCATGCTCGTTGGTATGAGTTCAATGTTTTCGATCTTGCCGTTGACTGTAGGGAAAAAAGTGCGCATATAGCCGGGAACCTTCTCCCAATCGATGATGATCTCTCGCTTGATGCAGATGGGGCGATACCCGATACGGAGTTGTTGGCAGGCCTGCGCAAGTGCAAGACATGGGAGTACGCAGCGCGGTAGGTCGGCTTGAGTCTTGGCGGCGAGGTCGTATACGCGGTTACGCAGCTCTAATTAGACATATTAGTCTCAGTCGTAATGTTGATTGGCAAGCTTGCGCCTACCTGCTGGCAGGTCCAGAAACCGGAAGTAGTCTTCTCGACTCCTCACATCGGCACTAGGATGTTTCATCGAAGGGACTTTGTGGTGGTCGCAGCTATGAGTAGTAGCTATCAATGTATGTAAAGAACGATTGAGTGAGTTGAGAGAGGGTAGGTGGAAGGGTCTAGTGAAGCAATCCCTCCAAGGGTGTTAGCGCGTTACTAGTACTGATGCCTGAGTGGTGCTCATATTTGGAAGGCACGTCGTTTGCTACTAAACGCGGATCTGGCGAGACCTTCAAGAGTAAGAGTAAGTTGCGCCTGGTACACCTCACCAGATACCAGACAGGTATATGAGTCATGAGCATACCGTACGTATGTGTCTTGGTGCTTCCGAAGATGGAGTGAGATTGACACACGTCGGTCCCATGTCGTCTTCGCTCGGGACAGCACTACCACGACACCCCGTGCTCTGAATCTACATACTGCTTTGTGATCCATCTAGGACAACTACTAAGAATAAGGTGAAGTACGTTCAATGTTCATCACAGTGCTACAAGGACCTTCCATATGAAAGATTGGAATGTACTGGGTATATACGGTACATGAAGGGCTACTCACTCGCGAACCTACTCGCAGTTCAAAACTATGATACTCAGCCCATGATGGCGCGCTTCAGCTCCAGTTGCCTTTGATTCAACTGGGAAAGTATCGACGAGTTGCCAGAAGCCTATAGCCAGGTAATGAGTGTAGAGTGCTTGTGAAATCTTTGAGCAACACCATAATACCTACCTCCTTGCCGATATCTTGGAATGAAGCAACATTCATCTCCAGAGCAGATTTTGTGCTGAATACAAACTCGAACACTAGAATATTGTCTGAAGAGTTCTGTGTAGCGAAGATATTGGTAACCGTTCGTTCTTGTATATCCTGTCGCCACGTACGCCTGGCTTCGGCGGCCACGTTGTTATCTTTCTGGCGGTCATCACGATTGATACAACCAAACTGCACCAGTTCTGTGAGAGTGCTCCCAGCGTCGCTCTGGTCGTCACTTTCCTCGCCCTTGATGAAGCGTATCTGCAACCCGGTGAATGCTAAGCCCAGGCGTACTAGATGTGTGATGTCCGTCGGTTTTCTGAACGTATAGTCGTGTTCCTGGTCGTACTGCAGGATCAGTTCCTTGGGACCCCTGCCATACTCGCTCTCCTTTGGATAGAAAGCCTGTAAGAACGCGTGAATGGAGTGCCAGTCGATGACGAACGTTGCGTGTCTGAGCCACATGGGCCGGTACTCAGATCGGATCTGTCGAGAGACTTGTGTCATTGCTATCCCGGTAGCGCGTTGGGCCTGCTGTTGTAGCTGGAAGCTCTCGACCGGTACGAGTAGCTGAGAAGGTGCTTCAATAGTAGCATAGTTGTACACTCGGTTGCGAAGCTCTAGACACGTATGTTACCTAACCGCCCAACGTTTTGCTTACAGGACTTACTTACCCGCAGGAAGTCGCATAAAGTTAGAAAGAGGTAGCGTAATCTGGGCGATCTTCTTCGATGGCGGATAGTGATTGCATTGCTGGTCATCGTCACGGCGTCGCTTCAAACGAAGCATCGACAACTCGGGCGCATATCTGTCCATGATATGGGTAAGGAGAATGTGTTGTCAACTCGCAGGTCAGCGCTGTTGATTGCACTTGTATCGTGAATCGCGTCGCGTAGAAGGCGCGTGGCAGGCATGCAGGGTCTTGTCAACTAGCAATATTGAGCTTGCTGTGATGTCACAGCCCGCGGTTGCGAACGTACACTCAAGCATCTCACGACCGCTGATCCATCAACATTAGTAGCGTACATGATAATCATGTTACTTCCAAGAGGTGGGGAGTTAAGATGCAGATATGAAGAAGCATTCCCATACTGGACTAGGTAGAGTGCTTACTCCAGCCGTACTACTAGGCCTCGTCTGCGGCTGGACAATACGAATGAAAAATAGAAAAGATATGTCATAATCTGCAAAGATCATACCACCTGTATTAATGAGCAGCCGTCCCGAGAACAGGAAATATCCTTCAGTCAATATCTGATATGCAATGTTGAGCGGTAAATCGAATAACCCAATCCATGATTCGAAGACATCAAAAGTACCCTTGCACGAATCTCCATCCACATGGCGCTGCATCTACTCACAATGCGCAGCCCATCTCAATGATTTAGTGTTCATTTACGGAACACTCCATGACCAACTAATGGTCTTGTCCCGATAGTCATCGAAAGGGAACTCGTAGCGACGAACATAAGGGCGCCAACTTGCATTTGAATCAGCATATGCAAGCCTGATTTCCCGTATGCCCCGCGTGGGCTCAGTTGCGTCGTCCCAGATCCTAAAGACCGTACTCTTCCACTGCCTGGCCATTTCCTCGTTCATGGTGATTCTTATTTTCGAATCGTTATTCCAGATCCTAAGCCTCAGCTCTTTGGTTGCCTTGGCCATGTCGCGCCACTTCGACTGGGACGGATCAGCAAACAACGCCAGCATGCTATTCATTTGTGCGACAGCGTGCCGTGCACTAAATCTTCGCAAACGCTCATGTAGTTCGAACTTGAATTGTACATTAGGCGAACGTGCGACAAGCTGGACTACACGAGCAATATCAACATCGTAGAATTCTTTCTCGCCATACGTATCAGAGCTGTGGTTGATTAAACTGATGATGCTTCCACGGTAACGCAACATAGTATCCTCGTCAGCTGGGGGGTAGAAATCGCGGATATACCGAGCGTAGTGGTAGGTGGATTCTAGCCGAATGGTGGTTTGATTCTTATAGAGAGGTTGGAATTCGCGTCGGATTTGTCGACATGTCTGCATTAAGCAGCGGAACTTTCCCACTGGCTCAGTGTTGTCTTCGTGGCGGAGACGTAGCGAGACAGGCACCGGCTCCACGCAGAAGCTGTAGATCTTGTTTCGCAGTTCTGTATACTATGTCAGCCATGTTTGGATTGATCCAAACGAAGCACGCACCGCCTGGTAGGGCAAGAAGTCGACTGTCTTGAGTGCTCATTGTAATCTGCTGCCTCTGCGCTTACACAGTAACCATGAATGAAATTCACGGAGTTTTGTCGGTCGTAGGTAATACTTGTGTAAGAGATGAATGAGTGGAGAAGAGCATGCGACCGCCAAGCAACGGGGGATCATGCGTAACGCCAGGTGCCTACATGGTGTTTGGTGGCGGGGCTTCACCTTCACGTGCAGTACGTAATCAATCTGCAAACACGCTAGACAGTTTGGTAGACAGAAAACCTGTTCACATTTAACAACCAAATCATTTCAGTCATGAGAAGTGAGCGATGAAAAAGATCTGGGCCAGTGTACTCCAGACATGATTACTTAAAGTAGTGGTGCAGAGCGCTTATACACATCCTCAGTCTCAGCTAAGAAAAAGATAGCGAAAGCGTTCATAGGCGGCGCACCCATCTTAATCAGCGCCTGCCGTGGATCCGCAGCTCCATCCTGTTCAAAAAGATCCTCCATTGCGCGTCTAGAATGGAAAGTAAAGCGCATCTCAGGAAGCATGCTGCAGGAGATGTCGACTCTTTGGATAAGGCGTTCCAAGTCCGGACGAAATACACCGGACGAGATTTTGGCGAAGAAGTCGTCTAGGACGACAGCGAGACGGAGGGACGCACTCGCATCGGTGAAAGTGACTTTGAAGTTGGGATGCTTCATGCAAAGGCGTGCGAGGGGTGTAGCATCGTATCGCTGGTTGAAGTATGTCATAACCAGGATGTTGCTTTGTACGCTAGAATCGGCGGTACTGCGCTCTAACAGCGACTCTTCGCTGACGGCTTCCGGCTGCCTCAGTTCGGGATGGAAAGTTTCGAGAAATGCGTTTGCGGTGATTTGGTGAAGGACCATAACATTCTTGGCCATGTACAGCGATCCGAACTCTGCTCGCATTTGCCGACACACATTCCGAAGGCTGCCATACAGTCGACAGCGGGCATGTGCGTAATGCTTCTTTGTACGCTTGGGGTACCTCGGAATGTACAAAGTTTTGGGTTCGACGCAGAATTCGTAGATGCGGTTGCGAAGCTCGCCAGGCAGTGCTAGAAGTGGCGGAGCGGACATGGTGATCTCGTAGGTCTGAAGAGAGAGAATGGATATTGGAGTGCTTGTGATTACCCGTGGCTAGGTATTTGTTTGGATGGAGCATGGAATCGTCAATATATTGCCTTATGAATAGCAGGTAGCCGAAGGAACAAGGGGCGCTAGAGTCCATATAGTTAGTCTGGCATATAGTGCTGGTGGCCTCATCTGGGTATCTCATTCATTTCCTGGTCGACTCTGGTGACCAAAGTTTCCCTCCGATTTCGAAACATAGTTCGGTGACGGATTCACAGGCTCATGAACCGGAAGCTTTTGCTGGAAGTGGCCATGTAAGCAGTGTTTTGCTAGACTGAAATGCTAGTCGAGCGTTGTACTGATGGTGTTTCGTGCTGCGGCTGTCAAGCTTAAAACCGTGTGGAGAGAGGAGTGGAATATTACTTGGAACTCAGCCCGCAACCAGTTGTTGCTCTTGTCAGTGGTTCAGGAGATATGGGGATTAGAACTTTCACTAGCGCTCACAGGTGGGTAGTCGTAGTGAAGTGCCTCCACTTTGCATGTGCTGCACAGATGCATTCAGCTGGTACTTAAGGATCTGAGATCAAGCTAAAGACAGAACGTGGTATGCCAATTAGCTGAAATTAAGTGTCGCTACATGGCCTTGCCTTCAGGCGTGCTGTTCCAAGCATGCTCGAATTGTTGCCATCCACCCTGTGGCTCCTCACACATCTTCAGATCGCTGATGACGAAGTCGTAGTACCCGTCCGCTGGAAGTTTTCCTTGGTTCACAGTGCCGCCCATAGCGATGTTGATGAGTATCCTGAAGTCTTCCATGCGTCGGGTGCCCTCAGGTATGCTGCCCTTCATGACTGGCCGACCGTCGATGTACCAGATCATGCGCCCTCTCCACCCAGGTATGCCCTCTTCTTCGATCCAAGCGAAGCCGTATGTGTGTGGTTGTCGTGCCAAGTCTGGCAGGGATGTCTTGACTACGCGATGCTTTTGTGCGTCTTCGCCGGTGTATGAGCCCCAGTGCAAGCACGAGTGATTCTCTGTCTCGCCGTTCCAGCTCTCAGCAAGATCGACCTCGCCGTCCGTCGGCCACTTGAAGGGGTCAGCAGGTAGCATCCAGTACGCAGGCCAGATGCCTGGTGCGGAAGGAGGTAGGCAGGTCGCCGTCAAGTATCCGCGCGGTCGCGATAGCGTCTGGTGCGAGGTCAAGCGCGCAGAAGTGTAGCTCCCGTTCTGGACGAGGGCGCGTACAATCAGGCGGTTGTCGTGGTGGAACGAGTTTGCGGCATTGTCCGTGTACATCTGCTTTTCGTCGTTGCCCCAACCATGGTCGCCAATCTCATGTCGGAAGTTCTGGGACACGGGCGTCGCGATGTCAAAGGACGGCTTCCAGTACACGCGCTCGCCCTGTGGTGGGGGGATGTTTTGTGGCGGAGGAGGCTGCGCAGACTGCGGTCTGTTCTGTGGAGTGGGCGGCGGTCCGCCAGGCTGAGGGGTTTGTGGCTTGCTACCCTGGGGGACGGGTGGTGCAAAAGACTGCTGCTGTTGCGGAGGCGGCGGGCCCCATTGTTGCTGAGGGGCACCACCCCATTGCTGCTGAGGGGGACCCCATTGCTGATTCTGGGGCGGATACTGCGGAGGATATTGGCTCCCCGTGTACTGCCCTTGGTTTGGCGGAGGATAGCCCTGCGGTGGCTGCTGATAGCCTTGAGGTGGTTGTTGATAGCCTGTGGGAGGCTGTTGATAACCTTGGGGAGGCTGCTGGCCCGGATAGCCCTGGTTC
Organism: Alternaria postmessia; assembly: GCF_024291825.1. NCBI lineage: Eukaryota > Fungi > Ascomycota > Dothideomycetes > Pleosporales > Pleosporaceae > Alternaria > Alternaria postmessia. The sequence goes on from NW_026260120.1 coordinate 87,290, forward strand.
GGGTGGCCTTGTTGGTGATGGCCGCCTGAAGGCTGCCCAGTAAACTCCGAGAGCTTCGCCTTGCCTTTCGCTAAGAGTTTGTCAAAGGTAGGCATCTTGTTGCGCTGCCGTGGTACAAAGGAAGCGACGGTACGACGAGGTTTCCGCTTCAAGCCGAGCTGCCGAGCCGCCAATGACGACGACCTCCCTCTACAACAACACGCCTCTAGGCATACACGTCGTATCAACAGTCTACCATCTCCCTCCAAAGGATACACGTCATGTAGCAATACTAGAAGAATAAACGACCGTGGGTATGCGCTGGATACTACCACCATCCCATAACGGCCAGCGTCCTCTACTCTCATCGCGCCTTCTCTTCAGAACCTTCATCTGCTTTTCTTTGTTGTCGAATCATCTGTCTCTGCCAATTAAAATCGTGCCTTCTCTGATATTGTCTGATTCGTCATATTTTCTTGCACAAACAGGCGTTCACCCACGTTACACATGTGACGTCACATCTCACCACAACAACGGCCATTCACCCGCAGAGCCAACCAGCAACGCTATGCAAGGCAGGCAAGAGGCAGGCCTCGCCCTCCAGATCGCCGGCAACAGCTGTTTGGAACAGCAAGTTTCACACACTCTCACGTAGGCCCCGCGTCATTCTCCGCGTCTTGGAAGTCATCGACATGTCTTGATGGCAGTCGCGCCTTGTCGCACACGAACCAACACAACTTTTCCCACAAACAAGACTCTCCCTCTAAAGCTCCACCGCATTATCTCCACCTAACACTCTCGCCTCAGACCTGTTACACCACACCACTCACCATTACCCACAAGTACAGCCGAACCAACATGTCTTCCATCGTCAACGCGCTCAGCGACCTCGTCAAGTCCCTAGTCGAGCTTGTGTGGTCCTTCTTCACTACTGCTGGAGCACTAGTCCAGAAGACGGCCCAGTTCGCACTCAACTTCGCTACTGAAATCATCGACCTCGTTGTTAACTTCTTCCGTGGGCTTGTGGACCTTGCTGGCGGCATTGTTAGCTTCATACTCGGTAAGTTGGCAAAGAAACCCCCGACTCGCGTGCCAGCCTAAGTGCAGATATTAACCATGCGATAGGCAATGTCCTTATGCTTGGCGTTGTCGCTGCTGCTGTCTTTGGCTTCCTCCAGTACCAGCGCAGCCAAGGCAGACAGGTCACGGTCGGCAACAAGAAGCTAAACTAGTCTCTATTCATACGACCCAACCTCTGGGAACTATGGCGGACCAACCACACGATGCAGATAGACGTGAGTATGTTTAGCCACACGGCAGCTGGGTTTCGAATGGCGAGGAACTGTACGACACCCTTTGATGACGGTAGCGATGCTGCAGCCAGCGCGGAGAATTGATAAGCTAGTCTTCTGATCGTTTACCGAATCAAGATATCCCTTATTGTTTTCACTCCGAACGTCCACATCCTAGCGCATCCTTCCCGTGTCCAAGGGCTTACTCTTTTCTATCCTGAATAAGGTCTTCAGTCTTGCCAATAGAGTCAATCTAACCAATTTAATATCTCAAGCATGGGCCTTGCCACATGTACATATGAGCCTGCTCTTAATACCGCAGCATAGCGGCGCTTTTTTCTTCTATCATGTAACAATGTTGAGCCTCAACCTCTTTGCGCAGAAAGCCAAGTCGTATCGTCGTTTGTCAACCTCGACCGAGGGAGAAGGTGACACATGCATCTCTCCAGGCGTGTCCGCTCAGAAAGAGGAACATGATGCAGATGAAGACTTGCTGCTCGCTAAAAGGCTTCGACGGCCCTGGCATTGGTCCTGCATGCACATATGCGGATACCTCTTTGTTGCTCTGCTAAGCTTCTTAGTCGGTCTCGGCCTCAGCCAACTGTTCACTTTGGAGAAGGAAGTTGATGGGTTTATTGGTATGTTCGCTCCATATCGCCTTCTCTGCACGAGTCGATTAAGCCTGCGTGTAGCATTCTTCGCCATACTTACTAGACATCAGCACAATGGGGCAGTTCGCACCGTAATATTGACAACGTGTGGTGGTCGGCCAACGCCAGCTTCGCCGCGGAGCCTAGCCTGGAGACGCAAGAGACTTGGGAAAGCATCATGCCGCAAGGTCGAGGCTTCATCCAACACCCTAAGTTAGCAAAAAACGGCGAGGTAAAAGCTATTGCCGTGTTTCATGAGATACACTGTCTGGTATGGTTTCCCACCACTAGCGTACACGATCCTCTATTAATCGAGTCAAATAGCACGGTCTTCGAACAGCCTTCTACAAGAATGCATACCAGCTCGCCAAACTCCAACATCAGCAACCTCAAGCAAGATCGCTTCCTAACACCGGCTCTCCCCATAGCGAGCCCGAATCATCCTCCGAAAATCACGTCGGAAACGGCCATGACCATACATCCCCTACAGTGTTCAAGCTGAACCCGTTCATAGAGGCTCTTCTGTCGGCCAAAGATGAGGACGACGATCCCGGCCACATCACTCACTGCTTTGAGTACCTGCGTCAAGCACTCATGTGTGCTGCTGATACCAACCTAGAAGTGACCCATCAGATGGTTGGTGAAGATGGAGAGGAGTTTATCGGGACCGAAGGTTGGGATACAGCGAGGGTGTGTAGGGACTACGAAGCGGTCAAGGAGTGGGCGGAAGCGTGGAGGGCGGGAGATGCTGGTGGAATCATCTGACCAGGGTTACTCGTGAGGTTGTCAAAGATTGACGGCATTGGAGTTTTGGCATAATTCTTAATTTGGTAGTTGAGTCGGGCATTCTGTAAGTTTGCCGGGAGATGTTTTATTGAGGTTGCATGTGTGTTCACTTTGAATAAGTAAGGAGATGGGACTAGATCTGCAAGGGGTAATAACGGTACTATAGCATCAGCGGTCGCCTAGCCCAAGTTTACCATGTAATCACGAAACAGCCACCGTAAGCGATGACTAGAGAGATTTTGTGCATCACACCTAGTCTGTTGTAAGATGCAGGACGTTGCGAAAACTAACAGGAAGAGGTGGGAGGATAACACTCAATGCCTCCTGTCACTAACCGAATGCGGGCGAGGCTGAGTGGTGTCGCCGATATTGCATAGCCTCCACCATGCGCAAACGCCTAATAGGTGCTTCTTCGCATGGTGTCGCAGTTATGGCAAGATGGCAAGACACTACTGCATAACACATTGTGCAAGATTTTGTAACCGACAGCAGATGTTTGTCTTGTGTAGTTCCGTGCTGGGTGTCTCCTTACTGCGCCTGTTTGCGGACGAGACTCAGCTCGGTGACGGCATACACGTATCCACCGAGCTGGCACTAGGTCTAGCTCTGAGATTCGATGGCAGACAGTAGTCCTGCAAAGGGCATGTGTACTCAATATTTGTATTAAAGTATACAATAAGTAGAAGATAGCGCAATGAAGTGAAAAGAAGAGAAGAAAGGGTTGAGACGTTCCATGCATGTATCAAGGCGTATAAGGAGGCGGCGGATCCCGCTCGCCCAGTTCAGTGGACACGGTGGGCGCGTAATGTAGCCCTCCACCACCATGGCCATGTCCATATGTCTCCCAGTTGTCATCAATAGTCTGACTAGCACCACCCTGAGGCTCGGTAGCCAACTCGTAGGTCAGCCCAGGAGATGTAGGCGTCGCACCGAAAGTTGGTGTCGACATCGAGAAGCCTGCATTTCCATAGATGCCATGTTGCGGTACAGGTGAAAGACCAGCCGCAGGGCTAGTCTGTTCAGGTATGTCTTGTGGCCGTGAGCCGTTCGCGATGGGCATGCGCGATATCGTCGCAAAGGAGTCGGTTCGTTGGAGAGAAGGTTGTATGATGATCTGAGGTTTCCGCTGCGGTACAGGCCGCCGTGGAATGTTGAAGCTCTGAGTATGGGGAAGCACGTGCGGTCGGCATTGAGGTTGGGATTGGTACTGAGGCTGGGCCTGAGTTTGACATTGCGGTTGGTATATCGGTGGTCGAGGCTGTGCCGCTGGAGCATAGCACGCATACTTCTGCTGTGGTACCGCAGGTTGTTGTTGCTGCTGCTGCTGCTGCTGCTGATGGTGTTGAGGACGATGATGAGCTTGCGTGTTCCAGCCATTCTGCTTCGCCGGATTGGCACCAGGAAACGTGTTATGGCGCCTTTTCTGGGCTTCTGCCTCAAGCTGCTCCTTGTCGTTCTTCTTCCGGTAGTGTCGGTGGATGAGGTATCCACCTGCAACAATCTCAAGGCCGCCAAAGATCATGATGTCGCCAATGTCACTGTAGCAAAGACAGAAGCAGTAGGGTTAGGGAGGGAAAAGTCTAAGGCTCGAATCTGTCCTCGCAAGGCAAACGGAGGAGGAATGGGTGGCTGAGGCCATAATATCGGATTTGTGCTCAGCCTCTATTGTCAGACTGAAGACACGAGCTATTGGTGCCGTATCCTCCGGCGTGGTGGCGGAGTCGAGAGGTGCAGCGGCCATACAACCCAATCACAATGCCTCGCTTACCTGCCCGTAGCACTCGGTTGCATGCACCCTTATCAGCAAGCTATTGGGAGCACGAAGAGCTATAGAGCTTCTTATTCCCATCGTCACACCTGACGCCAGACGACGGTGCGCCAGAGGGGTCGAACGTTGTTTCCGACGACTCCTTATCCCATGGGTGCGGGATACAACAAGGCCTAGTAGCACCAACCGATGAGCGTCTCCCGGGTGCCGCTCCGACCTCTCATCATAGGCGAATTTGCGCGATTTTGATACAAGAGGTAGTGTTGAAGAGTCGTATGAACATTGGCGATACCAACTGGGCCCTTTAAAAGCTATTATTTCAACGCGCAGAGCAAACACGCTAGGCGACTGCAGATGGGGACTAATGGGGAGGTATAGCTAACGCGAAGCCACCGACTCGATGCCATCGCAACAACACATCTCCTCAGTTTGAAGGTGCTGCAACCAACTCTCGCAGGTCAAGCATTCGCATTGCTCTTCTCGTTTGCATTCGCATCCAAAATGAAGCAGAAGAAGAGATGGTGTCTACCGGCCTTGGTAGGTACCAGAGCAGTGGCTCTGGTCGGGACGCGTACCCAGGACGCGTACTATTCACACTTGATCTCTGCATCTGCCGTCTGCGAGATCCAGATTGACCACAGACTCCGGGGAAAAGGACGAGGTGCAGAATTGGTTTCTACCCTCGGTTCTGGAGCTAGATCTCAACACACTAGAGGCATCATGATGCAATCACTGAATCAGCGTCCGCAGAACTCCTAACTCCGCAAACGGCACATGCAGGTGTTAAACGTCATGCTCGCGTACGCGGTAGATACGTACAAGGTCAACAGCCCCTTCGTACTGCCTCCTAGACATAGATAAAGAGTAGAACATTGAATGTTCAAAGCGCATGCTAGTCCGAGACTTCCGATGCTGATCGCTACAAGAGAGAGAGCGAACGCGAGATGCTTAGCAACCAAAGCACACGGACCAGACGTCAAGGATACCAAAAAAATGAGATGGACCTTAAATCCGAACAATGGTATGCGGGGTATGGCTAATATCCAATTTGCGACTTCGTCGCTCTTTTGAGGGGTGGATCCTCGGTAACCCATGCCGTCCTTTCTATACAACCCGAGAGCTAGGGGCCGAAGAGTCTCAAATCCCAGTCTTCGGCACATCATGGCAGCCGTTATGTGGCAGCTAGCCAATAGTTGGGTATTCTGTATCCTACCTGGAAGAGCTAGGCGTCATCCCGCGGCAAGGCTTGTTTTTTAGTGTCGCGGATCAACGGACGGCTTCACTCGTAGCATCTAGCACATCTTGGCAGGACGCACGATATTTCACCCGAGAACGGAGTGCCTGGTCAATCAAAGTCCGGTCGTCTTCGGTGACGATGCGTCCGAGATTGGTAACCCAGCATGCGCATGCAATTTAAAAGTACCTGTGCATCACGCAGCTGAGCATCAGTTCAGACCTGTGTGTATCGCTTCCAATCATCATCATGCTACTGTCATCCCTCATCGCAAGCGTTGTGACCTTTTCAGGTGCGGTTGCTGCGCTACCTCATCCTCAGCCGTTCAAAGAGGTCTTGCGCAAGAGACAGAGTACTACAGCCAATGCTCTAGAAGTCGATCTAGGCTATGGAATCTACCAGGGTACCAGCAACACGAGCACTGGTATCAACACTTGGCGAGGGTATGCTTATCCATCACTGGTGAGGAACTGATGCTGATCTACTGCTTCAAGAATTCGCTTTGCTGCACCACCGACCGGTAGTCTACGTTGGCAACGACCCCAAGCACCATCCGTCAACCGAACTTCAACCATCTCCGCTGATGCTTATGGGCCTCAATGCCAACAAGTCGGCTTCAACGGACAGCCGAGCTTGCAATCAGGTGGTGCAACAACACCAACCTCGGAAGACTGCCTTTTCCTGAACGTTCAAAGCCCAGCCAACGCGTCAGGTCTTCCCGTCCTTGTTTGGATTCATGGTGGTGGATATGGCGCTGGCAATGGCCGACAAGATTTTACTGAACTCCTTACGACGACTGGAAATAACTTTGTCGTTGTTTCAATCCAATACAGGCTGGGACCGTTTGGTTTTCTCGCGTCTGACGAAGTAGTACGAAAAGGTGTTGCAAACGCGGGACTCTTGGACCAATTTTTCGCTCTTCAGTGGGTCCAGACGTACATCGAACAATTTGGAGGTAACACTTCAGCCGTGACCATATCTGGTGAAAGTGCTGGCGGTGGATCAGTCATGCTTCAAGATATGGCCTATGGTGGCTCGTTGGGCGACTCTCTGTTCCGCAGCACCATCGCTGCGTCGCCATACCTCCCCAAACAGTATGCTTACGACCATTGGATTCCGTCACAGAACTACTATGCTTTTGCTGATCGTGCAAACTGCTCGGTTACCGCATATGGCAACGCATCCTCCACAATCTTTGATTGCTTGGTATCACAAGATACGGAGACATTACAGAGTGCTTCTGTCGATGTGACAAACACTGCGACATTCGGAACTTGGGCTTTCTTGCCAGTGACCGACGATATCTTCGTTCAGGATGAGCCCAGCAGCCAGCTGCTTGAAAATCGCGTGAATGGGCGAAATGCATTGATCGGAAACAATGCTAACGAGGGGCCTTTATTCGTACCTCAAGACATCACCTCCGAAGACGACTTCCTCACCTGGCTTCGCAACAACTTGCCCGAATTCACAGACTCTGACATCGCAAAGGTGCTGCGCTACTACCCAATCAGCAACGCTGCGAACGATTCTAGTGCTGATGAGTTTGCGACGAATGGTGTCACTGGACCTAGTGCGCTCGATCAAAGTTCGCTTGCTACAGGACAGCAGCAGCGTGCTAACAACCTTTACGCTGAACTGACTTTCGTATGCCCGTCATACTGGATGGCAGAAGCATACACTGGCAACAATCGTACATCATACAAGTACCAATTCAGCCCTCTCCCAGCCACCCATGGTGCCGACGTACAAGGATACTTCGGACAGCTAGGCTCAGTGCCATACCTAAGCGCCGACTTCCAGCGCGCATTCATGAACATCTGGGGAAATTTCATCACTCAAGGCAACCCATCAATATCGGCTTCCGTAGCAGCTGGCTCTACTTCGTCCAACAATACTGCAGATATCACAGCTGCAACTCAATGGCCAGCCTTCTCGGTCGCCGAACCGTATCAGCTCGATCTCAATCAGACAGGTGGTGAGATGGCAATTGGTTCGCTGAATGTCAACTCACCGGTTAACACGACTTACTTCACCGGACCAGGTCTCATGAATAACTTTACACTTGTCAATGCATACACGTGGGAGGATGGACGCGGCATGAGATGCGACTTCTGGAGGAGCGTGGCCGATATTATTCCTGCGTGAATGATGGGACCTAGGATGGCAATGACTGCTGACTAGCGCGTACACGTAAGGTGCTAGTAGGATTACTTTAGTATTCCATCAATTCATCAGCCATAGGTTCACGACCACTCATCTTCTCATCTTCCATCCAAGTCTTACACAACCATGTAACTCAATCGATTTGTAAATTCGATCTCGAATAGCTCAAAGTGAGTATAATCTAACACCCAAAAAAAAACATCACTGTGTATAATTATACTCCGCTCACTCCGTATCTTGGGATACCACTATCACCCGAATCACATGCTAAAAACGTAAGGCTGCTTGGGGCACCACCTGTACCCTCTGGGCTTCAGTCATCATCTGTTTCTCCTCCCTGCCGGTCTTGAAGATCTCCTCCTAATGCACGTTGTGATACCGGAAATGCACATCCAGCGGATTCTTCCTGCCCAGCTGTCCGGTAATGGTTCTCATAACTTCCCAGAAATTGGTTTGCGTGACGCAAGTCTAGATCCTTGAGTTTGGGCGTGCGGACGGAGATCACCGGATCGTCGGCCAAGGGCATAAGATCAGTTGGGTTTAAGCTGTCAGTGCGACGATTTTGGCCGCCAACGCTAAGCAATGAAATCTTTGGTTATACCACAGAGATGGGTGGGACGCAAGATTCCGTGATAGAAACATCAGGTTCCAGATGAAGATGTTTGAGATCTGGGCAGGTGCGTGCTAAATGTATCACAGTATTTTCACTGGTGGGTACATCCATTCTATCCAGACGAGCTCCTAGGCCGATTTCTTCTAGGTTAACATAAAAAGCTTATTCTGCAGTAGCTTTAGTGTCGAGATGCGCGTCGTGACGTGCCTTAGCTTCGCGTGCTAGGTTGGGCCGTCCTTCAGGTATTCTTGGACCACGGATCTGGTCCAAACTCTATTCCGATGCCTACTGTGAACCTCAGCCTTCAGGCTCCCATTCTTTGAGTTTGCTAGACACGCGTTGTAATTTCATTGGTCCTGCGCGAGCAAACGCACCTGATTGTCGCGCGTTGCGCCCACGATTCTGGCCGTGACGCTTTCGGGCTCGCTCGGCTTCCTGCGTGCTGAAGTGGCCATGTATCCTCGCTTCGCTGGCGCTTGATACTTTATGAGACATTGGTGCTTCCATACAAGACGAAGTGAGCCACCAGTAAATTGTAGTTTGATCGAAGAAAGATGTTGGTCATGGCGGCAATGCACAAGCTGGAAACGCAGCTAAGGCCAAGCAAAGGGTCGTCAAACCATTGTATAGTCCTGAACACAGATGATAGTGCCTTTCGTTTGAAATCATTAAGTAACACAGCTCTTGAAACATCTCACAATATGTGAAGTCGGGGTTTTGTTCACTACTAAGAGTAACGCACACTACATGTCCTCTACACATAGATGTAGCATAACGGTTCTCCATCTAGTGTGCTCATCATCTCCTCATTGGTTATCGTTGGCATATTAAGGTAGTTCATCTGGATAGGGTCATCAAGCCTGGCATCTCGGCTAGGTGGCTGGTTGAAGATGGTAATCGTGCCAGCAATGGACTTGGCCTGGTTGAGGTGCAGCGCCTGCCAAAGCCTGTAGATGTAGAGGTACGAAGTCAGTCTTTGTCTCACATACATGTCGTGCAGTCGCAACTTACCACCATACGCGGTCGACCATAGCGTGATGTAGGAAAAAAGCAGGGTCGTTTGGGCTGCTGAAGACATCACCGCCATCACCGCCAATTGAGAAATGACCTGCGGCGTGCATGCCGAGAAAGCCGTCGGGAAAGCGCCCCTGAAGTTCATCTTGAAAAAGACCGATGTTCTTGGAGGCTGCCCCAAGGGTGACGTTGTAGAGGTTGTCAAAGGTTAACCAAGTAGAAGATGCGTAGGAGGTAAGATCCCTTTTTGCGCAGCGTGGGTTCCAGGCAAGTGGCGATGATGATGCAGTCTCTCCGGCCATTGATGGAGAGATAGGACCAAGATTGATTTGAAGACTGATCTTTGTTAGAAATTTGCAAAATCCCTTCGAGGAGATCTTGCACTTACTTCTTGAATGGACCGTCCTTGATGCAACCACCTCCTGCGCCGGAAGGTAGCGCAATTGTGCCTTTGCCACCCGCACTTCCGTTGTGCTTTACATATAAACCGTCTCCACCCATGCTCGTCGCAGTGCCGTCGAAGACAGGGTGCTTAGTGAGGTCGTCTGTATGGCTAAACCAGTTCCAGTAAGGCTGGGAGCCATTGTATCCGCACTCGTCTCTCAATGCCTTCTCGTAACCGTACACAAAGTACCTGCAGATGTGGAGGCGTGACATCAGTTATACATCTCATATGCGATTTGGACAGCCACGACCTACCGGTGCCAGCTTAGAAAGTTACCAGTTCCGTGGATTGTTGTGGTCTGGTTGATGTGTTGTGCAACAAAGTCATCGTAGCGGGTCCTGGCGCCAGGTACTAGGGCCGGATCGGATTGGGATGGAGCGTTGTACATGCACTGTACAGCACTAACATATGCTTTTCGCTCGTTTACGCTCATGAAAGCCCTGGGGATATGTTAGTCTTCTCACGTACTCAAATGTATCAAAACCTTTACCAGTCTTTGCGAACTGTCGCGGTAGAAATAGAGCACTCTCCTACCCTCTCAAGTGTACCATTTTTCTCTGCAGCCTTCAGATTCTCAAGGGCCCGGTTCTGGAGATCCGAAAGCAAGTCCCTCTTCTCGATCACCAGGGATTGGACGGTACCGGCCAACGCCAGAACTGCGGTTGGGAAGTCATGGAAACGCATATTGAGGTTGATGTAGAACCAGTAAGGAGGAGGCAGCCGAAAAAGACCCTAAAAACTTGGCTGAGCGACAAGGACTTTTTTTATCGCGGGGAGGTGCCATTTAATATGCTCGGTTGCCCACATCGCGCAAAGATGAGCATCGCGAAGGTCTACGCATGCGGGGACGGGGGGTCGAACACTTCCAGTTAAAAGGCCGCAACTACGTTTCTACATATAGCTGAGGAGGTTTGGCTTTTGCCAGCATTAGACCCGGTGGGTGGGACTTGTGTTGTCCGGTGCAAGACCCGTTTGTGGCATGTCCGAGTAGGCTGGGCCGGTGGGTATGATCTGCGAAACTCATGTTCTCATGCGAAGGGTCTGCAGATACGACCTGCAACTTGCGATCTCTTGTCATCTAAATGTTTTTACATCAATAAGTATGCTTCGATACTCTTGGTTAAAGAAGGCTGGTCGAGTTGTACATGAGGACTTTAGTAATCCTCTGACGTGCTCTTTGCTTGCCCTGGAAGGACAACTCTCGTAATGCGCAGAATGTTGCTGAAGAAATGAGGCCCACTGCTAAGCGAGCATCCGAAGGATCCCAGTACCAGCGACAGGCTATGGGCTTGATAAGCTGTGAGTACGACTTTCAGCGCCAACACGCAGTACACGTGGATGGAGGACTTCATGTGTAGGTGCAGATGTTGCGATTGCTGAAGGGAGGGCCCAGATAACCCGCTTTCCTTATGTCATGGTTGATATTTCAGATCTTTAATCCTACACGTATGGGCTGCTTTATCGAGAAGGATCCCGGCTTCATCTTGTATTCTTCCATAGCGGCTTGGTGCTGCAGGTGCTCTTGTGTCCACGGGTTGAGATCATTGCACTGCACCCCTGCACGCCAGCTGGATCGTGCATCGCGGCTGGAATGCATCGAACGCCGTGTCCCGTGTCAGCAAGGGTCAACACCAGTGCCGCCATAAGGGCTTGTTCGACCTACTTGGGAACATCACGGCCACGCGCTAGAAAGTAGTACTATCGACTTAATGAAGTGTTCAACTCATTTGAATCATCGCTGCTTCACACTCTGAATGAAGCCCTTTTGTGCAAAGTCACCGAGTCGTCGAGTGGAAACCGATACAATTGATTCAAGGAGTCGACAACCCGCGCGATTGGTAGCAAACCGCTCTTTTGTCCTCGCAAATCGATCTCAACTATGTTGTGTGGCATGTTGGATGGTAGAAGGACTGATACAAGTGTTAACGACAAGACATGCGAGATGTAGATGACGAATGAGGAATCGGCTTGAGCTGTGAAGCATAACATTCACGCTGTCAGCCCATGACAATGCCTTTTTCTAGATCACCACAATCCTTGCCGCGAGTTCCATGGTCTTGGGTTCAATGCTATGGAAAGTCATTGCCGCTCCTGAAGTTTCTGGTGCCGTGCATCCACTGTTCACGGACTGTCCTTAGCAGCTTCATCACAACTGGCTTCAGTAGATCACAAGCATGCCTCTCGAATAAGGAAGCGGCGGCAAATCTCTTCGGCGTGAAAATTTGTCAAACGCAGTTCGCACACAAGAATGGCAGGTATTCATCCCGTACTAGTGAATGATGATACGTATAGTGTTACCGCTTAAGCGAGTCGTATATAATAACTAAGTGCCTCTCGCGAGGTCTGTCGATCGATCTAATAGAAAAGGACATACAGACATACTCGTACAGATGCCCACCCATCTTATGCTTATACCTAACGCCGACGCCCTGTTGATTAAGATGAAACGAGATCCGTCAATGGTATAGAACAATCCCGCCCAATCCAAAACGCCTGATGTCTGTCCCAACAAGGACCTATCCAATAGTGGCTCGACTGTGTACTGCAAACTCACGTAATTCTCCTCTTCAAACCTCCAAACAGCCCCTTAAGGCCGCTTGACTCTTCCTTCTTCTTCCTCCTGTCACGTCGGTCCGTCTCACCACGTCTCGGTCTTGGCCGGTCATCGCCATAATCTCGAGCGCGGGGCCGATCAGATTCTACTCGACGACCCGATGGCCTCTCTTTCTCGACGACTGAAATACGGCGTGCCTTGGGGCGTTCTTCCGGTTTCGACATACGCCTGCTTCGACGGCGCTCGCGTCTTTCCTCGTCTGAGATTGAGATTTCACCGACGACGGCAGCTGCGTCCTCGATCACGGGCGATTCAGCCTGCTCAAACGATTCGGGCTCTGGCTCTGGCTCATATTCGAAAGGCTCTGGTGGTGGGGGAGGTAGATCCTCAGGCGGCGGAGGCGGCGGCGGAAGGGAAACCCCTCCATCTCGTCCACCAGACATTTCATGTTCGGGACGGCGCATATAACGTCGCTCTTCTTTCCATTTGTAGTAGTCAGCTTCCTCCTCAGCAGAAGCGAAGCGACGTTGACTGTGTGAGTGACGCCGACTGCGGTGCATGCGCTCGGGACGCTCTCGGCTCTGGTCTGACGATTGATCTCTGCTTGAGGGTCGTTCGGCTTCAGGTTCTCTTCGCGATGGCTTGACAGGCGTCGTCTCCAGCGTGTTCGCACGGGCGCGAGTTGATCTGGATGGTTTCGAGCTAGGCGGAGTAGGATCAGGCTTTGAGCGACCAAAGATGCCACCGAAAAGACTGCCGCGCTTCACGTTTGGTGGAGTCTCTCGAGTACTCAAGCGTCGGCGCGGCGCGCTACGAGGTGGTGTTTCGTCGCCTACGGGTGGCAATGGAGGGGGAGGGGAGGCGTTGTCGTCGTCTTCCTCTGCTGCTCGTCTGGCAGCATCGCGAGAAAGTTCAACCAACTCTTCCTTTGGCTTCAAACCAGCCGCTTTGGCTGCTTCTCGTTCCGCCCTCTTTTGCCGCCGTAGCCTCCTCGCCTCCTCTTCTTCACGCGCAGCCTGCTCAATCTTTTCCTGCTCCAAGCGTCTTGCCTCCTTCTCGGCCTCGTGCCGCTGCCGTCTCTTCTCATGTCGAAGACGTCTCTCCTCTTCTTCCATCGCAAGCCTTTTCTCCTCTTTAAGCTTCTTACGTTCCTCCATTGCCCTCATAAGCTCCTCTTCGGCACGCCTAACTGCACGACGTCTTTCACGATGCTCCAACTTTCTTGCTTCTTCCTCAGCCTTCAGGCGGGCAGCGTCTGCTGCAGCGAGACGCTCTCTTTCAGCTCTCTCGGCCCGTCGTAATTCACGTCGCTTTTGTCTTTCAGCTTCTTCGTCAACTTCCTCGGTGGGTTGACGTTTGCTGTATCTCTCTTCACCCCTAGTTTCTCGGTGGCGTGAGCGGTATTCGGGGTAGGCCTTCTCATAGGCCTTCTCTCTGTCGCTGCCACTACTAGGCTTCTCAGCCTCGCGAAGTCTTTCCCTTCTTCGCTCAGCTTCGCGCTCAGTCATGCTATCGCGCCGTCTTGTCCTTGGCGCATCAGGAACAGCCGAAGATGGCATTATTGGCCGCTCCCTGGTGCTAGCACCGCTTTCTCGCCTACGGCTGGACTGATGCTGGCTCTCGCGACGGGAGTGCGAATATCGACGACGAGTCTTCTCCCGACTGGGAGTGTCGGCAGACGGTTCATCTTCGACTGCGAAATCGCGCTCCCTGACCATATGGTCATCAGTGCTGTTGTCAACCAACGCGGCAACGACAGCAGGTAGTGGTGGTGGCGGTGGAGTTCTGCTCGGACTTTCACCAACATAGAGGGACCTCTCCGCCGTGGCATCGTCGGCTGGTTGAGGTTCAGGAATATCTTCATTGGCCACTTCCGCTACGACTTCTTCCGTCTCCACTTCTGGGTCTGGTACCGAGACCTCCTTGGCACCGTCCTCCACAATTTGCTCGGCTTCTGGCTCCGCCGCTGGTTCAGCGGGTTCCTCAGTTTCTGGGGTTGGCTCTGGAGCCAATACCGCCTCAGCTGGCTCCTCGGGTTCCTCTGGAGCTGCTTCAGCTGGTGGCTCGAGCTCTTCAGCAGTAGCTGGCTCCTCGGGTTCGGGCTGATCTTCAACAGGGGCTTCCTCGGGTGGTGCCTGTGGCTCTTCTTCCTCGGGCTCAGAGGAAGGCGCAGGTACCGGCTCTTCGTCCTGTTGGGGTTCTTCGGCTGCTTGTTCTGACTCTGCTTCGGAAGGTGGGTCTTGGACGACTGCGGCAGCTTCTTCTACAACGGCTTCTTCGATTACTGGTTCAGCGGGCTCCACAGGTGCCTCTACCGCCTCTGCAGCAGCCTCTTCAGGCGGTGTATCTTCTGCTGGTGTTGGCTCCGGTGCGGACGGGGCTTCCTCCGGCTGGTCATCCTTCTCTTCGCTCACGTCAACCGCTGAAGGTTCATCATCTTCCTCTGCAGCTTCGGAGCCATCATTTGAATTGGCCTCTTCAGCAAGTGAATCTGGTGCGTCTTCAACAGGAGATGAAGGCTGACCATCATCTGATTCCTCTAGAGGTGCAGGTTCGGCGGCTTCGTCCTCTTTGGCTATGTCAGGCTCCTCTCCAGGGGCCTCAACTGGTGTCGCCGCCAGTTCTTGCGCCTCGTCCACCTCGTCGGCCAACGCCTCGTCAATCTCGTTCACGCCAGCCTCTGGCTCAACTAGCTCCGCATCAGGTTCCGCTGCGACTGATTCTGTCGTTTCTGGTTCAGTGGGCTGTTCCGCCTCTTGCTCAATCACAGGTACATCCCCCGCTTCAGATGCTTGCGGCTCAGCATCAGCGACCTCGTCGATCACTGTTTGCTCGGCTTCTGGTACGCCAGCGTCTACCTCTTCCGAGTCAATTGAAGTTTGAGTAGCGTCGATATCAGCCTCTACATCGTCTTCCGGTGGCAAGACAGACTCTCCAGCCTCGCTCTCGCTGTCGGATTCGCTCACCAGAGAGACATCATCAGCCTCATCTTCCTCGGGCGCCTCTTCTTCACCCTTGGGTTCGTCGGCCGGTTCGGGCACTTGAACAACTGCGGGCGCCTCTTCTTCAGGCTCGGCGGAGCCTTCTGTTGATACTAGAGAGTCGTCGTTGGCAGAATCGTCCTGGGTGGCAGCACTGGCGTCATCCTCGTCGCCTGCTTGCTCCTCCTCCGAAACTGGTTCGAGAGCGGGAGCAGATGGATCATCGACCTCTGATGTAGGAGCCTCTGCCTCCGGGACGATCTCAGACGTTGCGACATTGACTTCGAGCGATAACCCTGGGTGCGTATCCGCGACTGGGGCGGACTCTACTGGTGACTCTGGGCTCTCGGCAACTTCTTCGTCATCGGGATTGGCAGCCTCCTCTACCGACACAGAGCTCTGTTCCTCTTCTTGGGCCTTTGAGGAAAGCTCAGAAGCAGAGTCGTCATCCGAACCAGCGCCATCGTCGACGATTGACTGATGATCCTCCGCCGCAGCGTCAGGCTCTACAGCAGCGACGGCAGCGTCTTCACTCGGCGGAGCATCTTCGGCATTGTTTGTTTCATCTTGAGCGGGTGCCGAGTCAGGCGTGTCGTCGACCTGTGGAACTTCAGATGCAGAAGGCGCAGCAGATGCCTCCGACCCTGACCAGTCATCATCTTCGGACTCAGATCCAGACTCACTTCCCGCATCAGAATCCTGCTCTTTTGCTGACTCATCATCCGGCGATGGCCCGGTGTTAGAGTCAACGGAAACCTCCGAAGGTTGAGGTTCCTCAGACCCAACGTCCTCGGGAACCTATAAGTGGTTAGTATACATCATCAAAGACTGAACAAAGTTTTGCGTATGACAATTCAAAATCAATCGCATCCCCGTACGTACCACTTCCGGTGCTTTCTTGGCCGGCATGTCTGGTGCAGAGTCGTGCTCGGCTTCTGCTAGCGCAATGTTCGCTACAACATCATGGTCGGTCTCTTCGGGAATAACTTGAACAACAGATGGATCGCCCACGGCGTTTTCAGTGTGACTCTCTTCAACCGCGAGTTGTTCAATGGGCGTATCAACGTCAGCCTCTTTTGAGACAGGGTCTGGGCTGACTTCGCTGGTCGCGTCAGCTGGGATGCTTGCGCATGATTCGTCCGGGGTGTCGTCGAGGTTGGGTAGGGCTGCTTCAGTCTCGGCTACACCGGGTCAGCCGCTGTGGTGCATGGCCACTTTTGAGAGGAGAGAAATGTCGATGGTGTGCAAGTAGAAGTACAATAACAGAAAAAAAAGAAGTTGAGATTCAGATGTGACGGGGATGTCGGGAGCCAAATCACAAGCGGCAGGGCTAGCGCGGAGCAAAACCACGCATCTTGGGACGTCGACAAATTGCGACGCATGTGTCGCAGCCCGAATTTGATGGCGACAGACAGGCTTCCACGTGACGATAAGCTAGTCGCAGCGGTGGCAGAAAGTCCGCAGAATGTGCTGGCAGGTGGGCCAGAGGAAAATATGGGGCGTCCAATGGGGTATTCCCACCGCTGCTCGCTAGCCCGATTCGCCGCCCAAGGGCGCGCTATCGTGGAAACGTGCGTAATTGAGCCAGCGAAAAGAAGTGCATACGACATAAAGATGTGAAACACAAAAAACATAGCATATACGTACCTGTGCATGCGTCTGGATTCTCCACGTCATCGGGTGCAGCCGAGACTATGGCTTGCTCGCTGTCCTTGGCAGCCTCGTCGTTCACCGCTGGCTCCAGATCATCGGCTGGCGATTCATGTGCAGTCGCATCCTCCTGTGCGTCTGTGCTTGAATCGGTGATGTTGTTCTCTTTTGATGCATCTGGCTGGCTAAGATCTGAGTGGGGTTCTGTTGGTGCAGACACATCCTCAGTTGTGCCAATGGCATCCTCGATACCCGTAGTCGACTTCGCAGCTTCAACATCGTCTTGATTGGGCGTGTCAATTTCGACTTGAATTGGTTTTTGATCAGCTGCGGCTGTATCAGCTGGAGTGATCGTCTCCGGTGGCTCAGGAGGCTCTGCGGCCGGGTCAGAGGATGAGGGCTCCTCGTCCTTTGTCTGGTCTTCGGTTTGTTGCGTAACATCATTTTGCTCTGACACCTCTGGTTCACGAGTCGTGGATGTGTCTTCGACAGTCTGTTCTGCCTCTGTGACTTCAGTGGGGACTGCATCGTCCTCGACGGCGACATCGATGGGTGGAACAGAGGCTTCAGTGTCGATCTGCTGGACCTGCTCCTCGCGCTCTTGCTGATCTGATGGCTTCTCTGTCTCTGGCGTAGGTTCAGATGCTTCTTGCGCGATGCGGTCGTCTTCGTAGTCTTGGTGCTCGGAAGGGTTGGTCTCACTCTCACCAGCCTGCGATGAAGCATCGGCATCGTCTTTTTCCCAGTTAGATATCTCTAGGTCGCTGACGTTATCTTCGTCTTTTTCCCAATCGGAAATGTCTTGCATGGTCTCTGTGGCCTCCACATCTTCACCGTTTGCTTCAGTCTCTGCTGTCACGACTTCGATGGGCGCGATGATCGCCTCTTCACTCGGCTCATAGTTGGCATCTCCCATATCGGCGACGCTTTCTGTCGGTACAATAGACTCGTCGTGTGTTACATCAGCCACGACTTCAGTTGCTTGGGTGTTCTCGGGAGGAGCTGTCGCCAAGTCGTCGTCAGTCGGCGGAGAAGCACTTGTTGGGTCTGCTTCTTCAGGGACCGTTGTAGCCTCCTGTTCTTCCGTGGGCACCTTGCCTTCATCCTGCACAGTATTAGGCTCACTGTTGCCTTCACCAGATGTTATGTCGCTAGCGTTCTCGGCCGGGATAGGTTCGTTGGCGTCCACTGCGACTGGATCTTCGATCGTGCTATCGGCTTGTAACTCTGTTATATTATTAGCATTGATAACAAAGACATGCAGCTCCGTGTTGCCTGCAATCCAATGGTGAACCGAAAGTGGACTCACCCGTAATCTCAGCGCTCAAGTTGTCTGACTCAGCCACAGCCACCACTGACTCAGCATTTCCTACTTCTCCAGCATCTGTGTCTTCAATCTTATCATCGTTCTCAGTCGATGGCGGGTCGCTGGACGTAACTGTCTCGGGCTCTGGAACTTCTTCAGAAACGGGAGGCTCGGAGACGGCATCTTCGACAGCTGAAGATTCAGATCCTTGAGATTCCTCTTCGTTCGGAGTACTTTGGGACGCAACGTCTGCATGTTCTTCAATCGGTAAGGTCTCGACTGGAGCCTCCTGATCTGCGATAGGAGATGGTTCGACATCTTGATTCCCTTCGAGTAGGGACTGTTCTTGAGCAGCATCCGGTTCCGGCTTTGACACGGCGGCATCTTCTGCTAGATCAGCAACTAACGCTCCCTGAGCAGCTAGTATTTCCTCAACAACAAGTATATCCTCGACAGCAGGTGTCTCCTCAGCAGCGGGTGATTCATCAAGAGCCGGCGTCTCCTCAACAGCAGGTGTCTCCTCGACAGCAGGTGTCTCCTCGGCAGCAGGTGTCTCCTCGATAGCCGGTGTCTCCTCAACAGCGACTGATTCACCAGCAGCTGGCGATTCATCAGACGAAGGTACCGCTTCAGTGACAGTAGTGGCCTCACTGGCTGGCATCTCTTCTGTAACAGGTACCTCGTCGACAACGATGGCGTCTTCAGCCTTTGGTGCTTCTTCGCCTGCAGATGCTTCTTCGGCAGTAGGTGTGCCATCCACAGCTGAGACTTCTTCGGGTACCGGTAGTTCTTCAGTAGGCGGGGTATCGTCAGCGGTGGGATTGTCTGTAGAAGAAGTCTCTCCAGTAGCGGGCGTGTCTGAAGCATCAGAAGTACTATCAGCCTGAGGAGCCTCTTCAACGGCGGCAATTGTCTCCTCAGCAACCGGTGCCGCTTCACTCGCAGGCGATGCTTCGGCCGAGGATGGCTCTTCAGTAACAGGGGTGACTTCAGTGACTGGAGTATCTCCAGGAGCAGATTGTTCCTCATTGTCAGCCGATTCTGGAGAAACAACTGTCTCGTCCGCCGCGGGTACCTCTTCAGCCGATGTTTGTATGTCCGCAGAGGTCGGTTCTTCACCAGATGATGCTACTTCGCCACTGGGTGTCTCTTCAGCTGTGGATGTTTCCACCTCTCCAACAGCAGAAGTCTCCTCGGTGATTGGCGGATCGTTGATCACCGGAGCTTCTTCAGGAGCAGGAGGTTGTTCCTCGACAGCGGGTGCCTCTTCTACAGCAGAGGGTAGTACTTCGATTGCAGTCGATTCCCCAACGGTAGTCGTGTCTTCCGCTGCTAACTCACTAGCAGCCTCGCCCACAACTGAGTCCTCCGCCGGTGCTGGTGCTGGTGCCGCTTCAGCAGGGCTCTCCGCTTCGACTGGTTGCTCTTCGTCTGAAGAGGCCACCTTGGGCTCAACCACATCTACACCGTCTGCCGAAGCTTGTTCTTTTTCAGGTTCCGCTTCGACGGGTGGCTTTGTATCCTCACTCATAGTACTTGAACCTTCCACCGGCGGCTCTGGTGTCGCAGCAGGTCCTTCGGAACCCGCATCTGCTGTCGGCTCGTCCGAAAAGGCAGGGGTGTCTTCGATTACAGGATCATTTGCGGTAGTCTCCTCTGCTACGGCTTCAGTAGGGGACTCGGCAACGACAGGCTCGTTGCCTTCGGTGGTAGGGCTGTCTGTGACTGCTGCTTCATGCTGTGCCTCCACAGTATCCTCACCAACAGCAACCTCGTCTTCTACAGTTGGAGTATCGTTCGGCGGTGGTGGCGGCGGTACGGCCTCGATTACGATCGATTCTGAAGCGGCTTCGGTAGGTTCCTCGATGATAACGCTTTCGGAGACGACCGAAGGGGATGCATCTCCGTCGATGATCACGACCGACCCGTCGTCACTTGGTGATATACTACCGTCATCACTGCCTCTCTTTCCTCCTGACTTCCTCATATCCCCCTTCATCAACTTCTCACTAGTGAACGCTGAGAACATTGAACCACTTCGCTCCTTTTTCATGATGCTGATTGGAACCATAGCATTCTTCTTTCCGTCCTTCGGCGGCGACGCAAGGGGAACGGATTTCGATGGCTTTCTAGGACGAACAAACGCGGTGGGCTTGCCTTTACCATACTTCTTCTTCTTGCCAATACTTGCGGCGTCTGGGTCTTTGGTGTCAGAGGCAAAATGGACAAACTTCTCAGTTGGGGATTTCGGGGGCTCTTGAGCGGCCTGCTCGGACTCACCACTCTTCTCACTCTCAACGACTACAGGCTCAAGTGTTGCATCCGCTGGTGGTGCTGGCGGCGGAGGAGGCACGGGCTCACTAGGGGGTACTGGCAAAACCTCTGATGTCGGCAGCCCTATTACCGGTACTGGCGAAGCTGGTGGAGGCGGTGATACTTCAACGCTCGTGGCATCGCTTGATCCCGGAGGTTCATCTTTAACATCCTCAGTCACAACTTCGGCTGCCACAACATCGTCCCCACTACTGGAGGCAGCCTCTGCTTGTTGTGTCGGTGGGTCTTCGGGTATAGTTTCTGCTGGGACTGTTGCTACAGGTGTATCTGTTGTTATCGAAGGTTCTCCTGGGGGAGGTACTTCTGGTATGGCTGGAGGTGCGGCCTCTGCTAGCGTGGCTTCTGCCACAGGTGGTAAATCTGAAGCATCTGGTGCTGTCGAGGCGATTCCTGGTTCTACAATGGTCAATTGGACATGTTAGACATAACGTATTCCAAGCATACCTGCTTGATCGTCATCGGTGCGCTTATCATCAATTACATGTGCAACGCCCGTATAAGAGAATTTTGGAGGAGGCGCAACCACCCGGCGATAGAGAGGTTGAGCCGGTGGTTGGGGCGCGGTAGCATAGAAGTTCTTGCCGGTGTTTGTGTTGGGGCCGGCGTATGGGTTCGCCCATGGCGATATCGAGACATTGTCGAACTGGCGCATGGTGGATCAAACAAAGTCAATGCGGTGTTTTGAAACCAGATGTTCGATAAGTTGTGCTACACGCTATAGATGTTTTCTTCGTTCCATAGCTGATGACAACAAAAGGTAGGCATGCAATGGCGACATGAGACGTGGGGTGCGAGCATTGATTGCGGAGAGACGAATGAGAAACGGATCAGTCTAGACGGAAAGCACAGAGGGTGGAGGTATGCAACGTGCGTGGCTTCAATCGGCCAAAGCTGGACGCAGCACTGAGATCAGACGAAAGAGAGGTGCAGGACAACTGTCACAAGACATGATGCGAGAAATCGTAAGGAGATGCCTCGCATTGTGGGCGCAATGGTTCGGTAAGCCTCGGATTGGCATGCGCGCATGCTTCCACAGGCTCACGCTGAGAAGGCGAGTTTGGCCTGTATGTCTAATTGGTCCACGTAGGGAAACGCAGTTCGTTCAGGTTGATAGAGTTGGAAGCCCGGAAGGTGGGGTTTTCGCTGCGATGGCTTTTCGATTATTGGCTCGATGGCGCTTTAGCTTGCAGTTGTGTCGCCAGCGTGGATCGTGGTGCAGCGTTGGGTTCAACGGCCAAATTTCCGGCACCGGAAGGCCTGAGAGCGTAAAGTGCGGCAAAGCATCAATTAGCAAGGTCTGCCCTTCTAACAACCTTCTCGACACCCAAGGGAGGGCCGGCGCTGCAGGGGCATGCATGGGCACGTATGGGAGAGTCATGGCAAAGAGGGAAAAAGTGAGGTGGTTGATGGATTGAGTGACGTGGCGTGGCACGCACATGGGGCCCGGGGAGCACTAAGCGACTAACTCATGAGGGCCGACCCGACTCAAGTCGTACCTGGCGACGTGGGACGCTCACAAAGAAGACACCATCGTGACCCCACCACCAAAATCCTTGGTACAACAAAGCAAAAGCATTGCGGCGTGGAGGGGCATCCGGTGACGTCGACTCTAGTCGCTGCTCCAGATCGCGATGCTGCGACTAGACTTCCTCGCCACGTCCAATCTACGACCTAGAGCATTGGTGACGTGCATCCAACCGACGATAGGTGGAATCGATTATGCAGCGGCTATCGAGGATTTTCGAAAAGGCGAAGAGGATGAGGAAGATTACCCAAGGTAGCGGGCGAATCTATTGTCAGTACGTGTTCGCAGTTCGGTGCTGCACGCCCCAATCAACATAGATGAGTAGATTACCTATGCTGCAGACGAGCATGTCGTCAGATGCGCTCATGTAAGCAGGCATATAGAAACGAAGTCAGATCACGTGTGTAGCTTACTTTGGATCAGAGAATCATTTCGATGCTCACTAGAAGCGATCTTCGCTACCTAGGAACAGCCCGGAGTGTCTAGCACTCTTTTTTATCACGTGTTCACGTCGGCCCAGCTGTCTGACATGACGATGTCTCGAAACGGTTTGGAGGCTTGCAAACACAAGCCTTTCATCATCGTTCCAAACTCACAATGGTCATCTTGCTCGAGCATCTCCGCCTTATCTTTTGTCTCGACCGTCATACCCACCTCCATGACCTCAAGCCACTTCCGATTGACCTCTACGTCTTCTCTGCAAATCCCACAATCTATCTTGTTTCCTCTATGCTTCTTCTTCTCACTCTGCGTCGTTGTGACATGAACATCAGTTGTCGACCACTCGCTCTGCGCAAATGTGTGCCAAGTAGTGAGGTTCATAGTTGGCACTGAGGTTGACGAAGCAGAAGTGAGAGTTATAGCAGGGGTCCTTTCGAAATAGTCGCTATCTTGCAACAAGATAATCTGAGGGCTTTGTTCTGCGAGGAATGCGTCTACTCTCAGCGGCGATGTGCAACGTCTTGTTGGGTTGAGTGTTCTTATCAAGTCGAGCGCTTCCCCCCATTCTGGGCTTCTCTCGGAGCCGTAGCGTTGCCATACTTTTCGTAATTTTGTGGCACTGATAGCGGGTAGGGTCCAACGTGCTTTTGTTGTGTTTGGCCGGAGCAGATGTGTTCTCGGTGACGATGACGATGAGGAGGATGGAGAGCAGACCAGACATTTTGCTTGGCGTTCTGGATTGGGGTGAGAACATGCCCAGCATGGAGTGATGTTGGAAGACATGGCGTTCGCCTTGGCGTTATGTATTTAGTGCAGTGAAGTATGTGAAGGTGGATACGAAGTCATTTCGAAGACATCATAGGAGAAGACGGAGGCAGAGCAAGAGATACTGGAAATATGAAGCAGGTGTCGAAAATTTCTGAGCTGTCCCGCCTTACAGGCCTGTTGGTTTTCCAGGCGTTATCTGGCGCGAAAATTGATATAGATAGAGCAAACCATGGTTCTAGTGCAATATGTGGCCAAGCACTGCAAAGGCACTCAGGCAACACTTTGATCACAGTTGACGTCCTGCACCCTATTTTGCAGAGGTGCAGCTGGAAAATTCAGTGTTATCTCACTTGTTTTCATCCCTCTTTCCTAGTCACTCCTACGACGCAAGCCCATGATTTACGCTGCTTGAAATGGGAAGGTGCAAATGGCGACAGGCCTCTGTCCACATCGATTCTCACATCTCCACTCGACGCCGCATTGCAGAGCCTCTCATCCATCTCGCCTCCGTCTTCGCGCTCGCTACTGGAGAATGGCGAACATCACCTCCGCGACGCAAGATGGCGCGCGGTTCACCAAACCAGGTGAGCACCCACCCCCAGGGCTCGACTGCACCTGCCATGGCATCCATTCTATAATTCCAAAGGATTTTGCCTAACAACTGCAGCGGATTGGGCTCTCCACATGGTCACCGCTTCACTGAAGTTTTCTTGTTCGAACGACGCGCCAGTCTCGTACACCACGCCTGATGCTGGTCGCCTTGGTGTGCTTAACGTACTCAATTGGCATGAGGCTCATGACGACTACGAATGGCCTGATTTCATCCAGCTTGGTCATGACTTCACTCAGGCGATGCGGTTTCGGCGCGGTCTCGTGAATGATGTCTTCCTGGCCCTTGAGAAAGCTGGTGTCATCAAGATCACTGGTGAGCCTGGTGTACTCGGAACGCCACAGAGCTCCGCGGTTAAGAGAAGAGCTGGCGTGAGCGGTAGGTGTCGTACACCTGCCTGGCCATCGACGTACTGACGGAACGAGTAGTTGCCATACGTATGTCCGAGCGAAAGCGTCATTGCAGTCGTGAGAGCTCCAGCAACGAGATCGCCTCTGATAAAGAAATACCATACTATGAAACCGATCGTTTTCTTGCTAAGAGTATGCGTTGCTTGATCGAGTACGCTGGCTTTCCTGTTGATGACTGCATCGCTGGCCTTGAGGAGGGCGATCATCTTTCTGAAGAAGATCTTGCAAACACCATTAAAGACCTTGTGGCCCAGGTCTGAATGCTGAGGACGACCCACGATCCATGAAGCGTGTTGGGAACATTGCTTTTTCCAAGAGCGGCAGTGAACAGGCACCTAGAATATCGAGCCCCGAGCTCTGAACAAACAACGGCAGAGCCCAGTGTAAACACTTGGATGCCACGAGCTCCCCCTTTGCTCATTGAGAGAGCCATGACAGAGAAATTATGGTTGGGGGTATCAGTTTGACGATGTCCTAAGGACTGTCTATTTCGCTGTGACAACAAAACAAGGACACCAGGAAGTTGTCAGGAACGAAGTGGAACTAACGTGTGGGTACTTACATATACCTGCTGTACAATTCAAAACAAATCTACGACATTGCAAATAGAGAATCGCATTGTTGCCGTATATGTGGGTATAACTCGTCGATCATATCTTCGTAAATGAGAATCATTGCCGTACTTTCATATTAGCACCCAGTCCACGGCCATTGTCCACCTATCCTCTCCAACATCAACTTCCCACATGGGTGCGCGAATACCAACCACGCTCCCCGTCTTGACGAGCACACCTCCTGAGGCTCTAGCACCACCTTGACCAGCTAGCAAGATTCTTATCGGGCTATCTTCAGCCCCTGTACTCCCTGCTCTCGAAGCGTTATACATGCCAGGCTCGGTATTGCCACGTGCAAAGACGATGCCACCTGAATAACACTCCACTTTATCATCTTCCTGCGGTTGGTCCCCGCCTCTCGACAGGTTAGTCACCCTTACTCGCAACTTAACGCCGTCCTCCTTATCACCACCACAGACCATAGCACTCCTGTCCTGCGCAGCAAAACCAGTATTTGCCGTCTCTATGATCCAGCTCGTCACTGTCGATGCTAGACCGTTGGGTATGTATTTGCCATTCTTGCGCGAAGGAGAGAAGATCTCAGGGAGCGGCCGGGAGGGCTTTGGTGGCGATGTAGGTAGCGCGGGAAGTATGAAATGCGGGCGTTGCGGTGCAGCTGCTGGCATGGACGTCACTGCTGCAATGCTAGGAAATGGCGCAGGGGTATGTGGTAGGGGGACTTTGAAACGGTGCGTCTTTGCGTTTGATACGGGTACCGGTGTAGAGGGTTCAGACAGTCCTTGGAGCGAAGGAGAGCTTTCTGGAGAGATGCGACGACGCTTGTTCATCTGGACAGATTCGAAAAGCATCTCATCTTCCCGGTCTGCTTCTTGTTCTACCCAATGGCCCAGCTGTGTGTCGCCACCTTCAATGGACTGTATGATAGCCTCACCATTCTCATCCTGCTCTGACTGGCTTGATTGAGACGGTTCCTCTATGCTTTCTATCCGCTCGAATTTCCTTCGCGGCTTTGCAAGCGGCGTGGAGTGGGCGAATGTGTCCTCGTGTGCTTCACCGTGCTTCTCCTTGGCGACTCCAATTGCTGGTCGTGGCGGCGCAAGTACAAAACGTTTCGCAGGCGTCAGTTTCTTAAGAGGTAGCTCAGATTTCGGCTGCGCTAGTTTGCTGGATGCTGGCGTTTGTACAGCGAGAGCGTTGCGCAGACCGGATTGAGGTTTCTTCAGCTTTTGGGTTGAAGGCGGATTGGGTGCTAGGAAGCGGTGCGGGGAGGGCGTGTGGGTTGACATGGTCGGAGTAACATGGGCGGTTCGGGCAGCCCTGATATGGCCGGTAGGTGACGTTGGGGGTGGTTATCGTAGGTGGAGGTAGGATCGTGGTGGCGAGGCTGCCAACTCCAAAGCCAGCCAGCGCAAGCGCGATGCGGTCGCGAGAACACGGACGCGCGCAGTCACGGGACAGGAACGTCACATATGCATCACGCCCATAATGGACGCGTGCAGGACTCTCCTACATTTTGCCAACTGTTCATCGTCGTTTAGAACAACCTCAGTCGTGTGGGAGGCTGCACAATCTTTTTGCTTACATAGAAATGACGCGACGCGACGCTCTCAACATACTCGATAGGTGCGTGGGTAGCTGCAGTATCAATCGCGGATCACATGTCAACATCAAGGCGACTGAAGAGCATTCGGAACCTCGGGAATCTCTGCAGAGATAAGCTTCACCACGCTTAGATGTCTTCTGGATGTCAATTGTCACTCGAAGGATGTATTGCATCCAAGCTTGGACAAAATCCCACGCGCAATCTCCACAAAATGGATGAATCAAGGATCTTTCTTGATGCCGGGCGAATCGGGGTATTGCTGTTGGGCGGCAATTCGCAATCCGGTGATACCAGCCATCTTTCGCAGACCTGATTTGGGTCTGTGGGATCGCAATGGGGTGATCTCACGATTGGCGCCGGGTGATCAACGGTATCCTGGCAGAGCCTCGTCTCCATAGGAACATGCGCCAAACCTAGCACAGAAGAATCGAATAGACGCATGGACTGCGAGTAGCACAGAGAGGCAGCGCATGGAACAACCAAGTCGGGGGTGTGTGAGATTTTAGTAGACGTGTTTTGTCTGGAGATGCATGGTTGAGCGTGGAGTGAAGATGATACAGCCGGACAGCTGGGGTCTTGCAGGCTCACGCAAGGCGGGTGCGAAAGCGGGCCAAGGACCAGATGCAGTGTACGTACTGCAGATGGGTGCTACGCGTGTGTGTACATGCCGGAGAGCCCGTTACAGCCGGCAAGTGTTGCGGTTAGTGAGGCGATGGCAGCAGACTGACCGGCCCAGCCACAGAATATGACATAGCCCCAAAGGAGTGCAAACAATAGCGCGACAGGCGTTCGCAGCGAGATGGGGCTAAACAAGAAACTTGAGACTTCGCGTCTGCAAGGGACGACCCTTTCAGCCTTAATGATCTGACCGGGGAAGAGCGTGGTAGGTCCACATGGTGGCTCAGGGCGTGTGATTGGTGCTGCGGGGGCTCGGAGAGGCTGGAGCCAGCCACATGAGGATGCGTAACATAGGAATAGAACAACACCCGCGAACCCGATCCACCCCAAAACACGCTTGCATCTTGCATCCACGCCTAACCTCTGCTTCTGCACTGTCGCTCTTTTGTTTTGCCTCGCCGCCTCTCTCTCTCACTCCCTCATTGCAGCTTCACCTCCTCCCCCCCGTCTTGCAATTGCAGCGAATGCGCCTTATCGCCGCCAACGACGCTGCACTCGCGGCCATCCACGCCCACCGCCCACTCTCGCTCGACGCGCCTTCCCGCCCCAAGTCCCTCACCCGGGCCATTGCCGCAGCATGGCGACCAAGGCGATGAATCTCCCCAACTTTGGCGGAGCTCATGCAGCAGGCATCTTCTCCGACATGACGGTCGACGGGCCGGTAATAGGCACCCTGGTTGTCATCATGGACCGCGCCCGAAATCTGCCCAACAAGAGGACCATGGGAAAACAGGACCCGTACTGCGCTGCCCGGTTGGGCAAGGAGGCAAAAAAGACGAAGACGGATAAACGAGGCGGCCAGACGCCCAAATGGTACGTCCCTCTTAGACATATTTCGAATCCATCGCTGACACATGCAGGGACCAGGAATTGCGCTTCACCGTCCACGACTCGCCCGACTACAACCGCCTCAAGGTCTCCGTCTTCAACGACGACAAGAAGACGGAGCTGATTGGCGAGGCTTTTGCCAATCTCAACTCCGTCATCACGCCCGGCGGAGGACAGAGTGACGAATGGCTCGGCCTCAATTGCAAGGGCAAATACGCCGGCGAGATCCGGATGGAGATTACCTACTACGATACCCGCGAGAAGAACGAAAAGCCAGCACTGCAGAAAAGGAGAGAGTCAGCCAAGCCAGAAGGCAAGGCTGCTGTGGGTGGAGCGCGCGAGATGGCACCCGTCAAGCGACGTCCGCTCCCCAACGACCCGACAGGCGCCACACCATCGCCCGTGCATACTCCAGAACAACGAGGACTGCGGGGTGTCAGGGCCGGCCCACGAGAGCTGGGCTCGCCGCGACACCAGCGGACACCAACTGACCCGTCACCAGCACACCGGACCCAGTCGGATGCACCTTCACGCAGGCCTGTGCCAGAATCCTCCCCCCTAAACCCCGCGTCTACGTCGAGCCAGATCACCCCACAGCGTCCCGCGCCGCATGCGTCGTACAGCACACCTCCGAATCCACGCTCGTCGGCCCAGAGGATGCCTATGGCGAGGGAAGAGAGCTTCGACATGTCCTATGCTGCCCCCAAGCCATATGAAGTGAAGCCGATTGATCCTCTACCACAACGCATCAGGCACTCGGAGCAGAGGAGGATGTCTCAGGAAGATGGTCAATCTCCAAGAACCCAAGCGTTGCAACACCCCGAGCCAGTACATTCTCACTCGGCCCCAACGGTCCCGACGCAGCACACCTATGAGTCCCCGGCACAACAGCAAAAACTACAAGAGCAGCAGAAGCAGATTGAGTATCTCCAGCAACAGTTGCTTCAGCACCAGCAGCATGAGCCTCAACGGATTGAGCCGGCCCCGCAGCCAGCTCGGCCAGTTCAGCCACCTCAGTCGTACGCGCAAGACCAGTACCAAGATCCGACATACCAGGTTGCGCCCCTGCGAAGCAGTCGTAGCCGCGAGCATCCTCAGGAGCAGGCTTCTCCAGTCGACCAATACTATGGTCAGCGATTCATCGAGGCACCGCCCCTACACGACGAAAGCCCTACGCATCGCAGACGTAGTGCCATGCAGCCCATGGTGGAAGACGAGGATGACATGCCGCCACCGCCGCCCATGCACAAGCGCAATGCCAGCACCTTGCCTCACCCTAACCAAGAGAGCTCTGACCGTTACCGCAACGACGGCCCAGCGCCACTCAGCTTTGCATCAAGGTCGAGAGGAGATTCACTTCCCTACAGCTACGATATGCAGCCTCAGCAATATGAGCCCGATCACTACGCACCTCGACAACCTTCTGAACGACGGTACACTCACCCTCGCATGCCAACACAGGGCTCAAGTCGTCCCGTATCTCGTGATGCTATGGTGCCGTCCCCACTAAGACAGGAAACACTGCGACAGGAACTACCGGCGCTGCCAACCAGTCTCATTGCTGGGCTGAACCCGGTGAGGCAAGAGATCGAGGCGCCACCTTACGAAGCTCCTCCTTCGTATGAGACACCGCCGCAATTGCGCCACTATTCGGAGCCGGCCGAGTATCGGGCCATCACACAATTTGAGGCACCCGTCCAGTCACAAGAGTTGGTCCATCATTCTGCGTACCAATCCAACGACTACTATCCCCATGACCCGCCCGAACAGCCTCGCCAGATGTCACCTCCTGTTTACGACCCCACTCCAATTGTCAAGCCTCGTGCTACAAGTCCTGGTGTGAACCCGCGATACTCTCCCAATCCAGCTATGGACCGCTACTCTCCCAACCCGGATATGGACCGTTACTCTCCGAACCCGGTTACCGATCGCTCATCTAGGATGCCTGCGCGAAGCATGCCGACCCGCAAGTCGGTGTCACCTCGCCCACCACCCGCGAGGGAAGACACAAGTGAACGAAGACTTTCTGGAGTAGCATTCAATCCCGACAGTTTCGATGTCTACAACCCCAGAATGTCCAAGTCTCCAATACCTTCGGATGACGAGCTGGAACGACCAGGTAGCCGCATGGAGTACAACGACAAGGGTCAGATTGTCACATTCAGTGGTCGCGTTGTCGATGCGTCGGACCATCTGCCTGTCGACAACTGGGCACCCGAGCCAGTACCCAAGGGCACAGTGAAGGAAAAAGCTCCTCGCAGCAGAGCGCAGCTTAACGGTAGCAGAGATCTCGAGGCCGCCATGCAACGTGAGGAACGATACCAGCGCGAGCGCGCTGACAGAGAACGCATCCGCCATGCAGCTAGCATGAACTTTGACAACAGCAATGCGCTAGTCACTACGAGACATGACTTCAACAACGATTACAACTCACCTGTCAATGCAGGCGCGTTGGTCCTTGCAAGCCAGAGTCAACACAATGCGCCTCCTAGTTCTACAGCACGTAGCAGGCCTACAAGGCGAGACCAACAACGTCCTGTATCTGCCTACGATACGCCACCGCAGTACAACCTACCAGACAGACAGGTTCTCCGCGAACGCGACAATCCCAACAGCTACGGCAGCAGTCCTAGCTATGACAGACGCGGTACCCAGAGGCATAGTGTCGCAGCTCCACCCATTCCCGCCAAGGTACCCATCGATATGAATGGCGGTGGCTACGGCGCACAGAACGAGGACATGGCACTCAGCTTGGAGTTGCAGAGCATTGACATTGGACCCGGCTCTGGTGGACGCAGACCAAGAACCACGACTAGACGACAGTACGGATTCTAATGGCAACATGAAGACTTCATACCACACTTTTACGCATTTGATGGCGTTGTACGATAATGTTTTGTCGGAGAAGAAGCTTTGTTTCTTTACTTCTTTCTTTCCTGTTTCTTTGCTCGATGTCTGGACGCTGGAGCCAGGCATGTCGGAGTCTTTCTTCCTTCCATGCTTCTTTCCTTTTTACAAGGTGTCTTGCATAGCCTTTGCTTGCGTAGATCGGTTTCTTCACACGCCTTCGTGCGCTACCTCTTATACTTTCCTTGGTCGGAATACAAGAATCGATACCACTTTTCCAATCCAATGCATCTAATACACCATGAATCGGTCACTCTGCACCTCTTGCCTCCTGTGATGATGATGTTAAGCACAACTGATAAGTCACGAGGTAGCGAAAGAAGAAACGTGTGGTCTTAATAATGCACATACTATATTGTTGATTACATCTATCTCATAGACAACGTAGAGAAAATGACTCCGAGCTGGGGTATCTGCACGCGTAATGCTCAAGGAAATCTATGCTAAAGCTGTGTCTGTCTTCTCTTCGCCATCTGCGCTATACGGTTCTTGACTCATTAAAGACTGCTACGTCGAGTTGACCAATAAGCCTACTCATACAAATCTCTGTCATTTCGATCGTTCTTTGGGGGAGCACTAGCTGCAGCAGGTGCAGTGGCCTGTTGTCTGGCTGAGTCATCTGCTGAAGCATCACTCACTACCACTGGTGGGATCTGCGGTGCTCCCTGTCCTGCAGCTTGAGGTGGGGATGCCGGCAGAGGGCCTTGGGGTGGAGGACTTGGAGCTCCTGCTAGCGGAGTTCCTACATTTGGTGGGGCACCATACGGCGTTGGCGTGTGCGCGGCATTCTGAGGAGCGGAATAGGTTGGCTGAGGGGCTTGAGGGGCCATAGGCGACACATTTTCCGTCTGGTTTTGCGATTGTGGGTGACTCATGGCGGAAACAGGAGACTGTGAAACGACCGTTCCATCTTTGGTCATGTCGCCATAGTAGCCGGCTTGCTGGGGAGGAGGATACATATAGCCTTGTGGTGGCACAAAGCCCCCATTTGGTGCTTGAACCCAACCTGGAGGTGGAGGGCCATAGTAGTAGACCTGGCCTGGAGCACCAGGGACGGGCTGCAGAGCACCGCCACCAGACATAGCAGGCTGGAAAGCACCTGGTGTTTGCGCCATGGCTGGATACAACGGCTGGCCGGGTGGTACAATACCAACAGTTGTCTTGCTGAACTGACCCAACAACTGCTCTGGGTACCGATGACGAAATCCCCATTTCCACCAGGCCTTGAAGGCTGCGCCACTACCCATATTCTTCCACTTCTCAGCCAATAGCTTCTGATCTTCAGCACTACGACGATCTTGCATACGAGTGAAGCAGAGCACCCAGAGTGAGATGAGTACCCAGCAGCATGTACCAAATCGCATGGCACTCTTGCCGAGCATGAGGCGGCGGAACCAGAACCAAGATTCGAGGAATCCAAGAAGGAAGAGACCGGGAATTACAGTTGCAATGATGATGATATATACGCGAAGGCGAGAGGTGCAGTAGTAATAATAGCACGAATCGTATGAGCTATCATCATCGTCGTTGTTCAAGCTGCCACCACTTGCACCGCCGGAAGAGGAACCAGTGCGATAAGCTGCTGGAGGCGTGCTGCAATCCGCAATGTAGTATGAGTAGTAGTAGTCCGATGTTGTGGTAAATGGCGCGGCGCTCTCAGATAGATACCATGTCTCCCAAACGTAGACGGTATTGTCGTAGGTAGTGCTGCTTGAGTACGTCTCAACCGAAGTTGGCGAGATTTGTGCGGCTACCTGGGTCGGAATATCCACAGAGGCGGAAGTAGTTACGGTGACTAGGGAGGCACTCAGAATCAGTATTTCGAAGACTTGGACAGGGAATGTTTTACTTACATGGTGTAGGGCACGAGGCGGGTGCCACCATGGTGACCGGCATGCTGAAATCAATGCTCGTGATTGTAGTTGTCGTCGAAGCCGCCGTTGTAGTCGCATAGTAATCATAATAATCAGGCTCGAGATCGGACTCTGCCACTGCACTGGTAGTGTAGTAAGCGTACACGATCTGGAGATCATCGTTGTAGTAGCCATATTCGGAAGTGGTCGAGTATGGTGAGATCGTGGGGGTGGCCTCGTCCTTCACGGTGCGGGTTACGGTATAGCTATCAGTGGTCACACTGTCGTCATAGTTTGTATACAAACTCTCAGACACGGATTCCACGAAACGAGAAGTGTATGTCCAGTATGCTGAAGCGGAACGAGTGGTAGTAGTGTAAAAGTCATCAGAGAATAACTGTGCCCGTGCAATAGCGGCATTAGCGACCGCCATAAAGACGAATCGGGCAGCCATGATGCTACGTGCTGCGAAGGTAAACGATCGTGGGTCGCGAAACGCGAATATTAGAGATTAGCAAAGTTTGTAGGGCTATCTCCAAACATCAGGACAACGCTCTCATCTTAAACACCATCAAGCACCGCGCCGTCAAGCCGAACAACGACACGGCTAGCTCACCGGTCGTGCAAACTGTGCAGAGTTACATTTCGTTTCCCCTTAAGCGATCGATGCAGCCTTGCGCCTCTTCCAGGGTCCGACTCTCTCGACCAATCATGTTATTGACGCGATGCGAGTCAGCCAATCCCGCGAAAAGTCTAGACGTTTAGCGGCATTGAGCCGTCTATCTTTGGGTCCATGCGGCTCGTGGCAGACTAGTCGCCGCCAGGGGTGAATGGGGCGCCTGAGAAGGATAAAGGGCTGCACTGCCCTTGCCTTTATTGAAAAGGTGACTCTGACCATGACTGAGCAGTGTAGCCATGCCATATACGAATGACGTTACTGTAGACTTGCTGCAGGCCATGCACAGAACACGAGCTGGGCGCATCTTGACCTGACAATATGACCAGGTTGGTGATGGTTGTGTGGTGATTGAGTGTGGTGGTTGCGAGAAATGAGAGGTCTTTTTGGTGGCGTTCTCGTATGACAAGTGCACAACAACGTCTTGGCGACACATGAACAGTCATCCTCGGCAACTCCGCTCTACTCACCTGCCTTTCAGGCTTGTCGGCCGGGATGTTCGACATGACCACCTCACATCCGTCGTCTATATTCGCAGGGTCCATACCAACGGCTGCAAAGCACACGTTATGTTTTTCAACCACGATAGCCACTCTACCATCCGTCTTACAGCGATAAGCGATCGAGGTCACCAACGTAGATGTCCGGTATCTGGCACTTTCATCAGCTATTACTTCTTATGAAGGCAGACACGGTGCAAAACTCGTCTCCCCATATTATGTGTAACATGTAAGCTGGCAGGGTACGGGTCTTTGAGGGAACCTGCGGCTCTGTGTAAACAGCCGAACAACTCGACGGATGGATCGACATACGCTGAGGCCGGTGATGGAACGTTGTAGTACATTGACTTGTTGGTCTACTTATCGCCTATGCCGCTGATACCAATCTTTCAACTGTGCTTGTGCAACCGTTTGTACAGTCGCTAGAAGTACTCCAGTGCGACTCACATCTGGTCATCAGTCGTGACTCATGCTGGGTATAAAGATCAATACTCCAGGTGTGTGTCTTTGAGCATGTCCTTTCAAAATTTCTCGCGAGCATATTCTACCGTTGTCCATGCTCACCGACCTGACAATCGCACAATGTGGCAGTGTATCTGCACCCTTTTTGTCGGAAGGGGACCAACCAAGTCAAGTTGCTACAAGTGGAATCCCATCGAAGTCTTGGATCGTCATAACGAGCCCAGAGCGAGCAAAGTCATCGGTAGGTGCAACTACCGTTTCTAGTCAACCTTTCCTGAATCAAGTCCTTGTGTTGTAGGTACGCGAGAAATCCCCTCACGGACCGACACAGAAAAAGTCACCCTAGATATTCCTTGACTAGAGCTGGAGACACAGTCAAAATCGAGCGATTAACAGGCAAAGCCGAAGGAATTGACTGTTTGGGAAATGGTTGTCCAACCTGGGGCGGCTGATATCGTTTCAGATGCGTTGTAGCACATTGTGGTTTTGAGGTTAGGGTATCTTTGAATTTCAACCAGAACTGGGTGTTCAATCCCTAACATTTTACGAGTATCGAAATTCGCTTGTTACCATTAAACAGGCAAGTGAAGGATTTTGCGATTGTCCTGCTCGGTGATGTAGTTCGTCAAAGTAGAATACAGGCCTAAAGGTATGTAGGTATGGCCAGCAACCAGCAAAGATGAGTGCCTGACAGCCTGAAGATCAAGGAAGTTGAACACGTTGACTGTGGACCAACCCAGAGATGTTTTGTTTGTCATGGAGCGGTAGCCATCCAGATTGGGCGATCTTGAGCGCTGAATGCATGCTGGTCGTGCGCAACGGAGCACCGTGGGGCAGTGACCAGAAGGGTATAGTGTTGTTGGACCCCACTTTCACCAAGGCATCCAGCCTTCAGCTTCCCGTCGCACCACTGATCACCAACACCGACACCAACAGCGCTTTGAAAACTTGATGACCATCGCTTTGAAAGAGTCATGGGGTCCAAATCTCCAGAAGATCATCGTCAAGGTCCTAATGGTCAGTAAACTCGAATAGGATGAAGGAACGACAGACATGCTGACACTCTTCAGGGTCCTCAGCAGACGCTGCAATCGCTATTATCAATCCACCTAAATCAGCTGCGGCGACTGGACTGCTTAAGGGCGTTCTCGAAGGTCAAGATGAAGACAGCGACGACAACGATGACGATATCGCGAAGCTTGGAGCTGACGTAAAGAACAACGATGGTGAGCTGATGCCAAGCGAGTGTCATGCTAAGACTAACTGCTCAAGGCGCAAAGAAGAAAAGAAAGCGCAACAACAAGAAGAAGACCAAGAAAGTGTCACAAAAACAGCAGACGGCACCTCCCAGGGTACCCCTCACTGATTTGTTCCTTGGTCGACAGTATCCGGAAGGGCAGATCGTTGAGTATATCATCAGAGATGACAACCTGAAGCGCACTACAGTTGGCGAACTTCGTCATTTAGCCGCCGTGGATAACATGGACAATGACTTCCTAAAGGACTATCGAAAAGCTGCCGAGGTCCACCGCCAGGTCCGCCACTATGCACAGACGATCGCGAAGCCCGGCATGTCTATGACTCGCCTTGCCGAAGAGATTGACGATAGTGTTCGCGCACTTGTCGGCCACGAGGGTCTTGAGACTGGAGATGCACTGAAAGCCGGCCTTGCCTTCCCGACCGGGTTGTGCTTAAACAATGTAGGTGCGCATTGGACGCCCAACGCCGGTGCCAAGGAAGTCTTTCTTCAGCATGACGACGTGTTGAAAGTCGACTTTGGTGTTCATGTCAATGGCAGAATCGTGGACAGCGCTTTCACTGTGGCAGCCAATCCAATTTATGACAATCTATTGGCATCTGTCAAGGCGGCTACCAACACAGGCTTGAAAGAAGCCGGAATCGATGCGAGAATCGATCACATCAGTGAGATGATTCAAGAGGTGATGGAGAGTTATGAAGTGGAAATCAAAGGGAAGACCATTCCAGTGAAGGCTGTGCGCAACATCACTGGCCACAACATCCTACGTTATCACATCCATGGTGACAAACAAGTTCCCTTCGTCAAGACCAAGACCACTCAATGTATGGAGGAAGGCGACATCTTCGCCATCGAAACCTTCGGCAGCACGGGCAAGGCCTATCTTCATGACGATGTTGGCGTTTATGGCTACGGACGCAACGAGCATGTCAGTGCCACTGGGCTCCACCACACATCTGCGAAGTCGCTCCTGAAGACCATTGACCAGAACTTTGGGACTCTGGTCTTCGCACGCCGTCAACTTGAGCGTTTGCCTGGTGTTGAAAAGTATCATCTCGGCATGCGAACGCTAGTCAACAGTGGCATCGTCGAAGCATATGCGCCGCTTGTAGATGTTCCTGGCTCCTTCATTGCACAATTTGAACACGTAAGTTATGCTTCTTCCCAAGTTATATGTCCCAACTGACTCAGTATGTCCAACAGACTGTGCTACTCCGGCCCAACTGTAAGGAGGTCATCTCCCGAGGAGACGATTATTGAAGATCTACACTTCGCTGAGTCATAAACGACTTCAACAGTCTCTATGGCGATATTCTCACATGGTGTTTCAACACACTTTGACTCGATATTCGCTGTTTACCTTTAGCACATATCACGTTCTTTTAAGTAGCTATTGTGAATCATATGACTTCATCAATGCAATCTGCGCAGAAGAGGTTTATCATTGAACGTCTGCTGAACAAGACAAACAGATTAAATTCGTAAACACACGTCTAACGAGCAAGGCTAAAACTGAAGGGCTAAAAAAACCGTGACTAAGGAAGAAAAGTACAGTGCGCTCATCCAAATACCAGCGCCCTAACCTCAATACTCTCCCTGCCAACCGCGCCCTCCGGTGTGCGAGGGTCTGTAAAAGCTGTGTGTGGTACGCGTCCCCACTGGCCTACGGTCTCGTCGCTGTCAAAACATTTGAGAAGCAGACGGTCCTCGTTCTTCATGCCAGACCAATAGTACCACTTCTGCCCTGGGTTATATGCTACAGCTGCGGTCTGGCCGTTGCGATTGGGATAGCGATGCTCGATGGGTACCAGATCGCCATCGCGCACTGTTTGACTATCGGCGACTGCAAGTGGGCTGCCCATGACAGGTCCGTTGAGGGGACGCCAAACGTTGATGATGCGGTAACGACCTTGTAGGAGTTGCTCGGCTTCGTCAGGCAAGTGCAGCTTGACTCGTTCAGCGGCTGAGGAAGGTGTCTGGTCGATATGTACGCGTTGAACGGGGTTTCGGTTGCCAGTCGGTCGGCGGATTGTGTGATCGAAGAGAAGCACTCTTTGTGCGCCTTGTACGTTCTTCAAGAGTAGATTCTCCACCTCTGGGTAATACACGCGTTTTATTGTGTCGTCGTCTTCAAACCCATCCCTGTTGAGCCCGCTCTTAATATTCTGGTATGTGTCGAAGGCGTTGTTGTCTAGCGTAAACTTATGCTCTTGGCCTCGTAGATCGTTGAGCTCGACCTCGGTCCATGCATCTCCCCAATTCCGTTGTGGCACGCCTGGAAGCGGCTCGACGTAGTTGTGTGGTGGCGCACCATCCTCTGGGGCTTTGTAAAAAGATAGCGATGCTGTGACGGGGCCGCGAGGAATGGGTAGGCCTTGATAATTGACGTCGGAAGAGGTGGTGTTGTTCGAAGTAGGCGTTGGGTTGGAGAGTTGGTGTGCGGGCGTGGGGAGGGGCGCGGTGGTCGTCATTGTGGTAGCTGGATTGCTAGGTTCGTTCGCAATTGAAGTAGAGACTATACTGTCGAGAGGTTGCAAAGGCAAAATCGTGGAGGAAAATGGTGGTTTGCTGAATCAATGGCTGTGCAGTAAGCTGTCTGAGTATGAATCTGGAACATGTACAGATTGGATGCTGTTATATACGCCTACGCGATTAGAAATGATTCCTACTGTTTGAGGCGTCAGGTCGCCCTTCATCCGCCGATGTTTCCCCTCATTCGACATCTCTGTGGCGATGATGCCATAGCTCTATTCCCGAGGCCAAGACTGTATTACTAAATCCCTGTCGTCCAATGATCGCTCATATGCTGACAAAATACACGTATTGCGTGCCGAGTATAACCATTTAATAATGCGCGTACGATGTTCTAGTGGTTAAGATGGTGGTTTGTAACAGTTCGCGTGGTTTCTAAGCCATGGTCACAAAGGCCATGGGCCGAGCGCCCAGCGACGGCGTGGAGATGATTCGGACTGATGATTGCGTCATAGCCGCAGATGTGTGGCAGCCTCGACACCATCACATTTTGTTCAGCCTTTAGACATCTACAATGTGGCATTGCCTGTACATGGAGTTGATCTGGACATTAATTTTTATCGTATCTACTCTGTTGCATTGGATGCGTCTCGTCGCCATGCCTAGGGACAACTGAAGCCATGTGGCTTTGCATATGGTGCAGCAAAGATAGCTTCACAGCGCCTGTAGTCGTCCAAATCAATGGTAGTTTTGATCGTAGGGCATATGCACTTCGTCTTTACACAGCCGAGGCAAGCAACAGTGTCCAGCACATTTAGTTGCATCTGGTATCTGGCGTTGCATCTGGCATCTGGCATTGCATCTGGCCTTAGCTCGCTCCTGGCCGTGATTGCCGTTCTACAAGCATTAGTCGATGCTAAGGTATGCTATTTGTTGGTGGCTTGCGCTTCCATTATGGGGAATATAGGATTTCAATAATTGCATGCGCTCATAGTATGCATCGACCCGTCGCGCCAGTGCTTAATTCATTGGACCCCATCTTGGAGTACTCATGCGTCGTCTCAACGTCATCATGTTCGCATGCGAACGGTGACATCGCTCATCCACCTTTAAATCGCATAAAGGAAGCAGACATTACAACCATATTTCAACATGCTCAGACTCTTCTCAAGAAACCTTCCCACAGCTACCAAATCTATCACGTCCACAATACGAACAAATCAATTCATCCCAAGGACTACGTACCAAATCATCAGAAATATGGGTAACGGCAAGGCCAACACCGAGGACCTCAAGGGCTCCAAGCTCTTCGATGTTTCCCACGTCACCGCTCTCGTTACTGGTGGAGGAACTGGTATCGGTCTGATGATCACACAAGCGCTGGTCGCAAACGGTGCGAAAGTATACATCACATCAAGACGCGATGAAGTTTTGAAGAAGACGGAGGAGCTGTATGGAGGTGGCGGTCCAGGCCAGATTATTCCTCTCCAAGCAGATGTCAGGTAAGCACAATCATGTCCGATTTGTGGAGAGTGCGGCGCTAACACTACCCAGCGAAAAGGATGATGTCAAGCGTCTTTACGACGAGATGTGTCAAAAAGAGCCAAAGGGAATCCAAATTCTGGTCAACAACGCTGGTATCGCTCGTGATGACAACACCAAGTTTTCCGCAAACGGCCAGCCAAACATGGAGGACGCCCAAGCCATCTCTGACCATTTCCTCAAGTCCCAGCCCGAGAACTGGGCTGACACCATGAAGACTAACGTCGGAAGCATCTTCTGGATGTCAATGACCTTCTTGCCTCTCTTGGCCAAGGGTGGCCAGGTGACTCCTGGATACACCTCACAGGTCATCAACGTTAGCAGTATCTCAGGGTACATGAAGGGTAGCAGCAACGGCCAGTTTTCTTACGCGTCTAGCAAGGCAGCCGCCACACATCTGAGCCGCATGCTTGCAACAACCTTTGTTGGTACCAAGGTTCGGGTGAACACTATCGCTCCTGGTGTCTTCCCAAGCGAGGTATGTAGCCTTACTCCATACAGCTTACCAGTACATTGTTTGAGCTAACACCACATTCAGATGACCACAGGCTCTTCCGATGAGGACAACAAGAGCCGCATCGAATCTGGCATGAGCAACCCTGCGGGTCGACCTGGTGCTGATACTGATATGGCTGCGACGGTTCTCATGCTGGCTGGACCAGGTGGTGTATTCTACAACGAGCAGGTCATGTACCCTGATGGTGGAAGCACGCTCTCGCAGCCCGCAGCGAGGGCCTAGTTGTCTATCACCCGTGAGCAGCCTCGCGGAGTTGAACTTAAAGACTACATATCGTGCTCTTAATTGAATAGTAATAATGAAAAATGTATATTATCATGCATTGTGGTGGTTCTTTATGATCTTTTTTTCCAACAAGCACTTTCCGCGTTGTGCCCCACCATGCCGAAGTGTTCCGACAACCCCACCACAAGCGCAAACTCTTTCATGCTGCACAGTCTTTACCCATGCCAACGTGAGAACTGATTTTGTTTTCTGCATCGAGAATGTGGCTAAAATAGAGGATATAAATTATGTTATCTACCATGTCACCATCAATCAAACAACGGCCTAATGGCCCAATGGCAAGGCGCTTGACTACGATTCGTTCGATATCAAGAGATTCCAGGTTGTAAGTAACACTCGAAAGCGCAACCCGTTCGAACACAGACACTAACTATCATCTAGCGACCCCTGGTTAGGTCACAACACGTTGTATACAACAATTTCTTTTTTGCCGTCTTGTGTTCCATAGCTCTGTTGGGACACTAATACCTTGTCCGATTCTCGGACAAGGCTTCACCCATCTTTTTACTTAAATTTTGTCCTTGTCTAGCTCTAGGACAACTAGTACACTTCCCATCCTTGAGGACTATGTGTCAGCCTACAAAATTAGCATGCATTTACACAGGTTGTATAGATCGTACAAATCTCGACATAAGAGGAAGTATTGACATTAAGGTCAGAATGTAGAATTAGGCAACACAAATCAACCTCTAGATGACATGTTACTCTGCCAATCGGACAGCCATGCTTGAACAGGGATGAGGGAAGCGAGACACCAAAAGAGATGCATGTTGTAACTCTCACTGAAAGCGCTAGTTCGTGGGGTTGAGTCCAATACTGTACATATATTTGTCAATATACACGAAAGTAAAATCACTTGCATTTCAACATGATTGAATTACACGTCCCTATATACGAAGTGACATCACATTCTGGCCTCTGCCACAAACCAATTCTAGACGGCTGCCATAGCCATTTATTCAAAGAATTGCAGTACAGCACTCAATATATCTTCGATGCCTGTAGCGCTTCTGTCGTAAAGGATCTCTTCAAGATTCTGCGGAGTGATCACAGGCCTTTTGTACTTACTGTCCAGCAAGAAGTCTTCCAACCGAAGCAGTTTGCTTGTTGCTTCTTCCCAATCGTCTTTGACGACGTCATCAACGCGTTGTAATTCCACTTTGATCTCTGACGAAGAGCATCGGATGGTACCGGTGTTTCCGTCAATTGCATCAGTTCCGTGAAAGTGAGATGCTACCAGGTGGAGAGTGGTGATAGCCAGGCGTGGAAATTGCGGAGTCGGCCCGGTCAGCTTACCCTTCACGGTAATGTTGGATGGCGTCTTGGCGCCTCCAACGCGGACCTTTTCAAGTAAGCAGCAAGGGTAGGCGTGTGATCGCCGCAGGGCAGCCACCCGTCAAACTTCAGACGCGACGTGATACTGCAGTGACACCACCATGGAATTCTACGCACACCGCACCGAACAAAGGCTGGAGGTGCAGTACTTAGGTTCAACTTTAATCCCCAATGACGCCATGTCGTAGATCTCGGCGAGGGCGTGGAGCCGCCACCTAGCGGACCGAGACGCTTTTCAGTCATCATGGCTAAAGATGCAGCGTCTAAGCCATTGGCTGCGCTAGCTTTCCAGATAGCAGCGGGAAGCAAAAGTAATCCTCGTTTGTACAGATACTACTCGGGCATCTGTTCAATGCGCTGGCCGTGTGTCTTGTTGTTATCTTTGCCTGCTCTGCTCTGCGCCGCATGACATGGCCTCGAACGGACAGCTACTTGCGCTGCACAACTACTACGGGACAACCGGCTATGTCTCGCAGCCACCGCTGGCCGCGTCCAGGCCCAAGCTGCAGACGGCAGAGCGAGATTTGGCATCTCTAACGCTCCTCGACGCCCTCGACCGCGACGAGCGCCCTTCATTCGCAATCGAAACCTGTCCGTACCTGCGCCGCGACGAAACGCTCGACCTCATATATGCGAACACGGCGCTGCACGCCGTCGGCGGACTGCTGGCCAAGGTATCGGGCAACGATGCGACGAGCTTGTTCACGCAAAGCTCGGCACCGCAACTTGCCTTCAGAGATTGGGTTCGCGGCTATGTGAACGAGGACGATCTACAACGGCGCGGCAACGCGTATACATTCGAAGGCCATACATGGAGCGCCATAACCCTAGGGCGATACAAGATCGTTAGCGGAGTGCCGACGCGGTTGCTGTGGGTTGACGCCGCACCGGGAGGAAAGAGCCACCGCACCATCATGCGCGAGCGGAAGGCGCCTCGAGGCAAACCTCGCGCCGACGCTCTACCTATGAAACCCCAGCTGTCGCTCGCCCACGCACCCCAAATGTCCGAGCCCAGCACCAGCTCTTCTCCGGACTCATCCGCAATCAACAACACGTCCTTTGACTGTACTTCTGATGTAGTCACGGGCGTGGTGAGAGCCAGCCCGCACATCGATTACTTCCGCAGTGTCGACTGGGCCAAGACGCCGTTGGGACCAATGACTTCGTGGCCCTGTGATTTGCGTTGTATAGCCAACACAGTATTGAGCAACAACGTACCTGCTGTCATGTTCTGGGGTGACGAACTTATCATGCTATACAACGAGCCGTATGTTCAGCTGCTTGGCAGTCTCCATCCCTGCATGGGCGAAAGTGTTTGTATCAAGGCACCCGATCACTGGACTTCTTTCCAACCCATGGTCGACCACATCAAAGCCACTGGCGAATCCGTAGCCGAACCCGATATGCTCCTCTTCATAGAGAGGGACAGCCTTCTCGAAGAGACGCACTGGTCCTTCCAATTCGTACCTATATTGAACAGCCATGGCCAAGTGACAGCCTACTACCAGACCTTTTACGAAGTTTCCAACCATCGTATCCTCGAACGCCGCGTCTCAAGTTTGGTGGCCATGGGTACCCAAAGCGCAAATGCGAGAGATTTCCCATCGTTTTGGGATACTACGTTGCGCTCTCTGAGCTTGAATGACAAGGATGTACCGTTTGCCCTGTTGTATGCTGCTGAGCGACATGTTAGTGCTCAAATACCCTCAATGTCATCACCGGGCAGCATCCCCCCGCTGGAAGGTTGCATCCTCAAGGGTACCATTGGCGTGCCTGTCGGTCACCCTATCGCCCCTGCGACTGTCAATATCAATCAGGACTCGTACATTCTCCACGCATTTCTGAGCCGGGCTGCCAAATCTGGGAAAGCTACTGTTGTTCATCTCAATGACCTTCCTGCACCAACAACGGCATTGGAAGGCATTGACTGGAGAGGGTATGGTGACCCTTGTCGTACATTGGTCATATGTCCTATCATTCCAACGACAGGGAATCAAGTAGAAGGTTTTCTCATAATTGGCGTCAACCCCCGCCGACCCTTCGATGACGAGTACCAGCAATACCTCCAGGTCATGGTGCGATTGCTCGCCACGTCTCTTGCGTCCATTGTTCTTTTCGAGGACGAAGTCCGCCAAAGGGAAAACGCTATCAT
Organism: Alternaria postmessia; assembly: GCF_024291825.1. Classification (NCBI taxonomy): domain Eukaryota; kingdom Fungi; phylum Ascomycota; class Dothideomycetes; order Pleosporales; family Pleosporaceae; genus Alternaria; species Alternaria postmessia. Next base: position 131,456 of record NW_026260120.1, read on the forward strand.
CCAAGCTGCTCAGATTCAAGAACACCTCATGGCTGAGATTCAACTCAAAGAAAGCAAGTTTCAGCGCTTCGCTGAACGATCTGACGTAGGCATCTTCATCATCGATCCAATAGGCACCTATACCTATCGAAACCAACGCTGGTACGATATGTTTGAAGTTGCATCTTCTGACACCAACGCCACCGAAGCCTGGTACCGGATCGCTTTCGCCGAGGATGTGGCTTACTGCCAATCTATATTCTCGAAGCTCGTCACCAACCATGAATCTGTTTGCTTCGAACTACGTACGAGGATGCCATGGGCGCCGCCATCAGAGTCCAACGAGCTACAATCTGAAGACACTCAGCACTTCAAATGGATTTTATGCTCAGCCTACCCTGAACTGAGTCCGAATGGCGAGCTAGTAGAGATCGTTGGAAATGTCACAGACATATCAAGTAAGGAATTTGCGAATGGGTATTGAGGAGAAACATATACTGACATTTTACACAACAATTTAGAGCAGAAGTGGGCCGAAGGTATCCAGAAGATTCGCACCGACAGTGCGCTCCAAGGAAAACAGCACCTGGAGCACTTTTTAGACACAACGAGTCATGAGATGCGAAACCCTCTCAGCGCCATCATGCAGTGTGCGGATTCCATTACATCATCTTATCCTCAAGACGATCGCAATGGCGAACAAAATATTACACCAACTGAATGGTCAGCTTTCATAGCCTCCACCCTGGACGCTGCTCAGACTATAGGAGTTTGCGCGACCCACATGAAGCATATCGTCGATGACATTCTCACTATTTCTAAACTCGATTCCGGTCTTCTAGACATGACACCGGTGATTGCGCAGCCCGAAAGCGGTAAGTCTTGGATGCATGAACGCATATCAAACATAAACTGACCTAGCGTCTCCACCGCTGTAGTGGCGAAGCATGCAGTAAAGATGTTCTCTGCGGAAGCAAGAGCTGCCGGCATCGACCTTGTGTTGGTCGTGGATAAATCGTACCGGGACATGGACATCGATTGGGCGTCTCTGGACCCAACGAGGGTGCTGCAGATCCTTATCAACCTACTCACAAACGCCATTAAATTCACACGCTTGGAATCAACTAAGCGAGTTACGGTCACCCTCACCGCAAGTGCAACCGAGCCCGCCTCGTCGCCAGCAGGGATACAGTTCAACGATGAGAGACTGGTAGGACAGGACTCTCACTTGGAAGATGACTGGAAAAACGTGCAAGAGCTATTTTATCTCCAATTCTCTGTTACTGATACTGGTCGCGGTCTTTCTGATGAAGAAAAACGCAGCCTCTTCACTCGCTTCTCGCAAGCCTCACCTCGCACGCACATCCACTACGGTGGATCGGGCCTTGGGCTATTCATATCGCGCCGTCTGACCGAACTGCAGGGCGGTTCGATCGGTGTCGCCAGCGAATCTGGAAGAGGTAGCACGTTCTCCTTCTACATCAAATCACGTCGAGCCAGACCAGTGATGGCGCGGAAAGGCAGTTTACCCCATGTTTTCCCTGAAGATATCAAACACAGACAGCCAATACCTCTCGTAAGCCTGGCACGTCCGTCTCCTCCTGTGTGCAAACCCACAAGCGAGACTGGTCCACGATCTGACTCTGCGAGCCCGAAAGCACGACGCCGATCGATACAGTCAAGATCGTCGCAGACTGAACACTCTCATGTTCGCCCCGAAGCTCTTGGGCTACCAGAAGGTCCTGACCTACGAGAATTGAAGCGCACAAAAAGTATACCAGATACGCTACACGTTCTTGTAGTAGAAGACAATCTTATCAATCAGCGTGTTCTCGCCAAACAACTGCGCAATCTAGGATGCATTGTCAGCGTCGCCAACCATGGTCAGGAAGCCCTTGACTTCCTGCCAAAGACCACACTTTGGAACAACGATCACCCCATGTCGGATTCGATTGCACCAAAGGAAATATACCACATCCCATCCACAGAGCCTATACCTAGTGGTCACAACGATGCCTTACCTGTCGAACTGAACCTTATCCTCATGGATTGGGAGATGCCTATCATGAACGGGCTGACGGCTGTTGCGGAGATACGAAAACTTGAGGAACAAGGTTTGTTGAGGGAGAGGGTACCTATCATCGGGGTCACAGCGAATGTACGCCAACAACAGATCGAGCAGGCCATGGCTACAGGCATGGACGATGTTGTTGGTAAACCCTTCAGGGTTGCTGAATTGCTAGTGCGGATGAGGGGGATCGTTGCAGGGATGGGGCCCGAAGGCCCAAATGGCAACGCGCATATGACGGAGGGGTATGCGAGCTTCGGGTGAAGCAAGAGCGACCTGATCTCAATTCACAAAAGACGAAGTAGTGTTGACTAGCTGCGGATTAGGGGCTCAGCCACCACTCTACTTGCATTGATCCCAAGGGATCTTCGACTACCTTGGTGGCTTATCATGATACCGGACCACTAGAGCTGCCCAAAATTGCTCTAGTCGCCCGTAACAACTTTAGCCAGCTGTCTTCATTACTCAGACAGAACCACAAAACAAGAATCCGATATCCCACACGTACAGTTCAACAACTACAGTTTGTCGAAGCCACCGTGGATAAAGACGGACCTCTGCCTATCCAGTTCAAAAGATTTATCGCTACTAGCAACTCGGAAGTTATAATAGTACATTTGCGTTTGCAGATGCCATCAGAGGAGTTAGTGGTGTGGCTATGGTATGGTCAACAGATTGACTGTTGCATGTAAGCCAAGGCAGTGTTCATATCTTGTTCCAAACAATGCCAGAATAGTGCAAGCTGGTGGCGGAGTCATAGTCACCTGCGTTGCGGCGATGGTAGTGGGTATTACAAGAGAAAGTGTAGAAAGATACATAGTGGTTACGCGACAAAACTTTAAAAGACTGTGCCACACATCAAACACTAAGATTAATGCGAGAGGAAGAAGCGGCTTCATTAGCTTGATTTCTAGCTTAGCTGGTTCGTGTTGCACTACAAGCTGACCGGATTGGCTTGGACGAGTCTTAAGCTGGAACGTACATGCTGGCCGAATAAGATAAGTCGGCGTTCTACGAACCTGGTTCTCATTACTGTCATCCGAAGTGTATTATGACTTCCCTTCCAGACTGATCCCACCACCCCTGCACCTTCTGCACATCTTATCGAGGGGTGGATTTTGTATATGACGGTGTGCGGACAATCACCACCGAGCCGCACCTCAAAGTACCGAATGCTATCTTACAATGTTCGGCATCTGTAGAATAGTTGCATTAGCGCATCCATCGCGTCGAAAGGCTTGCATACACATATACAGGCACCGAACCGAACTGCCCAGGACGAGGGGGTGCGAGCAGTGTGCCACTCCTTCTCTTTCGAATTCAACCGGCACTCTTCCAAGCTCAAACCGCAGCTGCTTGTCGCAGCACGACTCAACATCCCCAAACATGGTCCTTTTCTTGATCCTCAGCGTTTGGAATGCAATTACCGTCGTTTGCGTCATTGTTGGCTACTATGTTAGTTGGGTGATCTATTCGCGCACACTGCATCCACTTGCAAAAGTCCCTGGACCTGTCTGGCCAGCAGTATCGCGGACATGGCTTATATACCGGATGTACCAAGGCGACTTGGAGACACATATGCGCGCAATACACAATAGGTTCGTATTGTGTTGTTGTGAGCACTGAAGTAGCGCTGACTAGCTTTCAGTGGGTATTTCCATTGTCGTGGAGACTGCGTCGCTCTGCGAAGGAGGCTTGCTTGAAAGTAGTAGAACGACCTGATCATCCGAGATATGCTAATAGTTTTCTGGTGTATAGAATACGGCTCGATAGTGCGTACAGCTCCAGACGAAGTTCATGTGAGCGACCCAAAGGCCATTCCCATCATCTACCCTACCCAGCAACCTCTCAAGAAAACGGACTGGTACCTGACATATAGACCGGTTACTCTTGGTCCTGGTCCAGATCTATTTACCGATGATGATGAGAAGCACCACGCAGCTCACCGGCGAATCGTGGGTCCAGTATATACGCTAAGCAGCATGTTGAAAAATGAGCGCGCTTTGGACGACTTGGTGAAGCTGTTTGGGGACAAGCTTGGCGGCTTTGCGGATTGTCAAGATGCATTTGACTTTGGGCTATGGTTGGAAATGTGAGCCCGAAAACTATTGGGCTCATGGTGTACAAAGTCGTGCTAACATGTATAGGTTCTCGTTCGACGTTGTAGGTGCTGTATTCTTCGGCTCACCCTTTGGCTTTCTAGAAACTAGTTCTGACTACGGTAACTACATCGCCGCGGTACACACCGCCTTGCCACTAAACTCTGTCGTCGCTATGGCGCCCTTGTGGATTCGCAGATATCTACTCCAGGTAGGCGTTATGATCCCAAAGGTTCTCAAAGCGATTATTGCAACAGACGGCGTCCGACAAACTGCTGTCCGAGAGACAGGTGTTGCGCAAGAACGAACATCGAATGCGAACGCAAACCGCACTGACGTTCTCTCTCAATTACTGTCTATCATGCGAGAGAAGAACGACTGCCTCACCATTAAAAAGATCCATGTGGAGATGTGGGCTGCTGTGTAAGGGAGTGCAGAACGGTCTATCAATCTCCGCTCACACACAACAGTATCGCTGGTTCGGACAGTACCTCCGGTGCGCTTCGTGCGATCTTCTACTTCCTCATGAAGCACCCTGATAAATTAGCAAAACTGGTCCAACAGATTGACACTGCTTACCTAGACGGCACAATAACCCATCCTGTGCAATACAACCAGGCCACTAAGATGCCATACCTCAGAGCTGTGATACAGGAGTCACTAAGGCTGTGTCCACCTTTTGCTGTGCCTATGGCACGTTACGTACCAGTCGGTGGCTTGCAGCTCTTAGGTCATCATATTCCTGCTACCTTCAAGGTCCGTGATCGCTTGTACTTCTTGTACCACAAGATTGCTAATGTATGCCAAGGTCGGTATGAATGCAATGGTCACGCAGTTTGATAAAACTGTCTTCGGCAAAGACGCGCGAGAGTTCCGTCCAGAACGATGGCTTGAGGGCGAGGAGCGATTTAGGCTCATGGGAAAAGCGATGCTTGTATTTAGCGCAGGCACCAGAACCTGTATCGGCAGGCATGTGAGTGTCGCAAACCATATTTCAATGCAGTATCGCATCGACTGATTGTGTTCCAGCTCTCAAATGCTGAGATGTATAAGTTGGTACCACACATACTTCGTCATTTTACTGTAGAGATGGCACACGATGGGCCGTGGAAGACGCATAATGCGACGTTCTTGCTTCAGAGCAACGTGATTTGCAAGGTCAAACGGAGATCAGTTGAGAACAGACCTTTGTAGAACACAAGTCCGGGGTGGTACATATCATACTTGACATCGGATCCGTCGCTGAGAAGGATGGGCGATGGTCGTAACGACGGAACAGTGCCACGTCACAGATTGTGTCTGTTTCAAGGTTTCGTTTCGCGACGCCATGGTTTTCCACATCTAGTCATGATTTGGTATATGTGCGTTCTTTGTCAACGCTCTGTAAGAGTCCTATGTACGCATCTGCTGGAAAACCACTAGGCGTTGAAGCTACGAGCGATATAAACCCTGCAATGCACTTGTGGAAAGATAATTCATCAACTTTCGTGCAATACCATAAATAGCGCTCCTGGAAGGATATTTCGATGACAAGGGAGCCAGAAATGCAATCCAGTCATAGTACATAATCTGATGCTACAATGATGTCGTTGATAATCATTTTCATTAACATGTATATGTATCCTTGTACATAGAACGAGAGTAGAAGAAGTGGTATATCGCTAAGTATTACAAAGATTTCTCAATTGAACCAACGGAACTCTAGCTGGAGTGGCTGCACTTGGGATTGGTAGGAGGCGAGCTTCCGCCGAAGTACACCTTGTTGTACACGTTGTCGCCAGTCCATTCATCGGATGGAACCTTCGGGGGATTGGCCGGCCCACCTTCTTGCTGAGAGTTGGGGTAGAGGAAGTTGGGCGAGATGACGCTGTCAGGGCAGCCCAGCGCTGTTTTACTAAGGATCGGATCAAGAACGGAAAGAGCCCATGAGACGCCCTTGGAGATGTTCTCCTCAGTACCGCCGAGTACAAGTGGAGTAATAGAGTTGATACCCTGGTATACGTCGCAGAGTAGGGTCTGGACGGACAATTTACCTGTACCGACCTGTGCGGCACCAGGAACGATGATGTTACGGGGATAGATCTGAAGGAAACCGTCGGCGATGGCCTGTACCGCGCCGTAAGGAGTATCACGACGGTACCAGTTCTCGGGCCAGCGCTCAGGGACGTACTTGAACTCCTTGGCATTCGCATCATACTCTGCGCCAATGATGCTCATAATGCTCTTATAGTTGGGCACACCGCCTGCACCGTAGGTGCCGTTGGAGAAGAACTGTGGGTAGAAGGCGAAGGCACCCAGAGAGACAATCTGAGGGAACGGAAAGTAGTAGATGAAAGGGTTGTTATCCTTGGTGAAACCAGCCGATTTTGCGTAGTGTTTGGCCAAGACGTCCATAGAGAACTCCTTCTTGGGGTCCTGGGCAGCATACCCGACCATCTGCTTCACGAGACGGGAAGAGAGGTGATGGTTATCACCGCATCCAAGGTAATAATCTATTACAACGTTAGTGATTGCTGTCTGCCTTTTTGATGTTGCAATCGCATACCTTCGCGGTTGGGCGAGACATCAGCCTCCACAACCGAGTGGCGGTTGAGACCACCGATTCCGTTTTTGCCTGAGCCAAGATAGAAAGACAGTCCATCGAGATCTCCACTTCCCAAGACAGCGAAGGTGGCTAGGACCGTTGCAAGGTCTGTACCCATGTTGAAACCACGCGCAGTGGCTTCGAGAACCTGCCCGTAATTGACATAACCATCGCGTGGGAGGTATCCGTAGTTGGCGAGCAAGTTGAGACCTGGGCAAGGACCACGGGAGTCGTTGGGGCCGGGGGCTTTGAACTCGTAGCCAGGCTCAGGGCGCTTGTTATCTTGCTTGACAATAGCTTGGCCAACTGAGGACAGGAGTCCGTCGACAATATCGCCAAGCGACTCCAAGAGGTTGCCGACTGGGCTGAGAAGGCCACCTAGCTGAGCTTCAGCGGCACGGTTTGCAAGTTGTTCGCGTTGCATCTCCGCGCGAAGGTACTGCTCCATCTCTGCGCGGGAGCTAGCACCCATCATGCCAGGGTAGGCGGCAGTGATGGCTGGCAATGCCAGAGTGATTGCTTGAGTGAACCTCATGATTCTGGCAACACAGATTCGTGTATCTGAAGAGAGGGAAGGAGAAGAAACCAAAGATGATCCTGGCTGAAGAGCTAGAGTTGTCTGCACGGTGAGGTGGATTTATACACTTTCCGTTCGCACAGCTACTCCAAAGTGTACCCATCAGCTTGGTAGGCTCAACACGGGTAGTGTCTGTTGAGGTTTTCCAATTCGAGCATGATCTTCATAGACAGTCGCCGAGGAATTGAGTTACGCTACCGTTTTAGACGGTTGTCATCATGATCAGCAACTAGAACTGGGGAAAACCTAGTCAAAACGAGATGTCTGTACAGATCCACAGATAGGTGCGGGAGGACACGGCGATCCAATCATACTTCATCTAATTACTCTGCTCCATCATAGCCTGGTGGCTTTCTCAGCCAAGTGAGTAAATGCGAGTCAGGCTCATCGCATTCTGGTATTCGGCATAGCCTGAATGATCCACATGTACCCACACCGTGGGCCAGCAACTCGCTTAGATCCAACACCAAAACCCCGGAGCTAAGGTGAAGAATCGCGATGAGAAAGGAGGTTTTTCGATCGGTAAATACGGCTAGTATTCAGGCGGTCTGGTCAAGCCACAAAGGTAAATGAGTTCTGCTGTGACCAGAAGAGGACCATGGTGAGATGAGCTGCTGAGAAAGTTCATGAGAACCGTATGGAGTATAACTACAAATCCAGACATTTTCATAGTATATGACTGAAAAGTAAGTGTCTACGACGAGACTGTCTCCTACGAATGGGAAAATGTCTGGGTAACGATATCGGACAATTTCGTCTGACTGACGCAGCATATCTTGGTGCACTATGCAGTAGCTTGCAGCATCGGCAGGTGGAATCATAGCGTCGGCTTTGATGTAGGACGGAGAATTTGTGCTAGTCCTCGCCGAACGCGGATGATGAACAGGGGCTGATCTAAGGCTCGTCGACATCGGCTGACTTCATTGCAGCGTGCCAAGTTTGCACAGTATTTCTGATTGTTCTAGCGACACCTATGTCATCATGTTGTAGATAGAATTCAGTGAATTCGCCGATTGCGCTATGATGTTGACTAGGATTAGGTCTGGAAATCGGCATGTTGTCGATACTGCATATGCCTATGGAACGAGTCGGGTAGATTCATGCGTCGATCCGGCTGATTGAGATCGACGGCACTGCGTCCCGCATTCAGATCGAATTTGCCTAAAAGATGATGCGAAAGCTGGAAACCCGCGTTCTGGCTGCATGGCGTTAGTCGCTCTGTTTTTGGTGTGCCTGACTGCGGAAAGGGAAAGGTTTTAACTGGCAACGTCATTACGCTACCGCGGAGCCTCCTAGCCGATGCTGATCATCAACGCTAGCTTCAACCTTAACCCGAAAGCGAGACGACGTGGCGCTTTCACTCCTGACAGCGCAGAATATGGGACACAGCCATTATGCCCAGGGGTGTTTTGAGCAGAATACATGCCATGCAGTACCAGTCACAACGACTTGGCTTCCTAGCTAGGTAATCACCAATCACAATGTTGGGAGCAAGAACCTACGTAATAGTTTGAGCATAGAGAGCTGATTCTTCGTTCGGACAGTACAGCCCACCGGCAGAATTTGCTCAAGCACACACTGCACGCGATTTCTCTTCGTATTCCACTTATGGGGCTAGACATCCAGGCTTTTCTTCTCAGGAACTATTTCATCGGGAGCCTTTCATGACTAGCTTGAGAGTCGCTCAAAGACCGCAAGGTTAGCGACGACAATCCCTTTTAGAGATCATTCTCTTTTTGAAAAAGTATTCGAAGAGGTATATTGGATATTAGCACAATAGGTCTCTCTGATTGATGAACTGTGAAAGAAGCAAGAGGTTATTGCACAAGACTACAGTGAGTACAGATACAATCCGTTGGTCTGATGCTCACCTTCGCTCTTCAATGCACAGTCATGGTAGCTGCATGCAAAGCGTCTTCGATACTAAGCAGAATGCCAAAAGTGTAGCATTACCAGAGCCTTGCAAGTGAGAGTGAGGGCACCTTCGAGACGTTTGCGCTGCTGGTGAAGAAAGGCCTTACGCAAACGCCTATACGTTTGACGAAGCGGTGCAACACAAGGTGAAAGAGAGACTTTTCTTACCACGCGACGCTCACTTGAGTCAGCTGCCTGTAAAGGGCTTTCTTTTGCTTAACCCAATCTTGAGCTCAGTTAGAAGGCTCACTCGCCCTAACACTCCAGTTGACGAAGGGCTAGATTCTCCAAGAACCTGGCGGAGATGGAAACGGTAGCTGTTACCCCGGCACTCCTACCCATGACTCGTCTAGAGACATGTCTCCGTCCTTTACGGGGATATTTCGAGGCGACAACCAGTGTTCTGAGTTCTTACTGCGACTTGCTCGACTCATATCTATCATACCAGGCCACCACTTCTGATGCATCACGCTTGATCATCAGGCTGTCAGCAACGAAAGAATGGGCAGAATTGCAGCCCAGGTTGCTGGGGCTACCCACGGGGACGGTCAAGGTAGTCTTGCCAGATTTTGAAGCAATTTGGGCTGAAGTAGTGGCAATTCTTGACGCTGTTCTGCTTCAAGATCCAACCAAATGCAGTCTGGAGTTCTGGAATCAGCAAGTCAACTACCGCGGTCTGAGAGTACAGCCCGTCGTCATATTAGTATGCGACACGCTCATGGATCTATCACCCGACTTCAAGGATTGGATCATGCATATCATAAACTCTCAGCCGCGCTATCATGATGTTCAGGGTGATCTCCAAGCTCAGTTCAAGGCACGTGAGTTGCTGGGCGCCAACACTATCCCCGAGATGGCCCGGATAATCACTACAATTCCTCATGATTATGAGACGATCTGGGGTGGAGTTGCTGTATTTGCCAGATTGGTCCAGCATATGATTGATCACCACCAAGAAATGAGAACCTTCTCGAGCGGTAATCCTACTCTCAACCAGTACCTCAACGAACTAGTGGATCATCATCGCGCTCTGGTCTCCGACCCCTTCACAATAACGCCCTTAGCACTACGTCAGCAACTTGCATCGTGCGATGTCCGTGGTACAGCCAGGCTGCTAGTATGGGATGCTGCGGCACTCTCAGACCAACCCTCTTATACTGGCCTTCCTTGGGACATGTTCAAGAACTTCGTCGACGGTCTCATGCACTTTGTCGGTGCGCTTGGACCAGTGTGTATCGGTCATGTACGAACAGCGCTCTTCATGCTTCGATTAGATTGCTTCCTGGAACCCGACGCTGCGAAAGATGACACATGGACCTGGTTACCCGAGGAATGGGACGATGAGTACGAGTCTGACGGCGAGTTTGATCCAGATGATCTACCAGAAGTCTGCTTCGAACCTATCGGCCCCACTATCAAGACTGAACAGTATGCCTTCGCTGTCACCAATATTCTTGATCTCCCTGAAGAAGACTGCTCAATTTGCCGTGATACGCTCAACGTTCATGAGACTGTACGCGACGAAGTCCCGGTCAAGATAGATTGTGGCCACACTTTCCACTACGGCTGTCTGAGTACCCTGATCAACGGTATTTCCAAGTTTTCCAATTTATGTCCTAACTGCCGGCAAAAAATATGTCCCCGAAGACCCAAACGGCTGAAAGACGATGAAGAACTCCAGAGTGCGCGATTTTCGGGGGAACAAGATGAGGTAGAACCAGTGCGTTCTCTCCAGGACAGGTATGGCGATGTGGTTATGACGGATGAATGAGAATTCGATTAGTACTACAATAGAGCATATTAAGAGCAATGAAGATATAGGTAGAACACCTGACAGACTACAATTCTACTTATGCTTGTAAGTATCTTTATTAGAAGATAGTTTAGGCTGTAAGGTAGGAATTGTTGTTTCTGTACCTTTCCAGTGCGGGATAGCGAAGCGGAAGACGGGATAGGTGTCACAAATCTCGACATAGAAGTAACTTCGGCATCTAATTAGCGCTGGGTCGCTACCGCCTCAGTTCACTTTGCCAAAGAGAGAAACTAGATATCTGAATTGAGCAGAGTACTCCTCCCTACTACAACAAAGCGTATTAGAGCTATACAGACATATATAGCGAATCTAGAAGTCTATAACAGTATGAATTTTTATCATCTCTCTTGTGAGGAACTAGTGTAAGCTGCAAACTAGAGCTTGTTATCTCTACATGTTCTGTTTTTCTCCTGTATGGGGTGGCTGATATATCGTACGCTGTAGTGTTTAATTGCTCAATATACACATGTACAGATCCTTCCTACACGTCAGTTCATCTGTAAAATTGGATAAAAAGCATACCCCCATTCCTCAGTCGCACAGCAAAAGTGATCGCTCCAAGTATAAATCACATCCATGAAAAGGCTCTGATGAGCATCACAACCCAGATACAGCCTAAGAAGCGCTTTTTGTTATCACAGTCATCACCGTGTGGAAAGAAGACGACGAGTCGAGAGTTAGAGGACGGAATGAACGTAGTTAAAACTGTGGTGGTGTTGTTGGATCTACATATAATTAAGGAAAGCTGTGATGCCATTAGTGGAAATACTGGTTGTGGTAGGATTGTTGACGGGGATTTAGCACCACATGAGTAAGCTTGTAGGTGTCATATTGCTTGTTAGAGACATGGGCTCGACGAAAAGCGCAATGATAGTAAACACAGTAAATGACAGGATCAGCAGTAGCAGTATCTGCAAAATGTGCAATCAGTATCTACACGATAGGGAAATTCGAGTCAAACGCTTATACATTGCAGCATTGCCCGCATGCGGAGCCTCAGACCCGCAAGAGATACCATCATACCAGCGTTACAGCTTCAAGAGAGGATATTACGAATACAGATATCAGTATAACTATCGCTGTGCAGTGGTAGGACTATCAAGTTTATGCTAATATAGGGTGAAATGGGGTGCCAGATGCCTTTTGTTCGAGATGTTCAGATCTGATCAGCTTCACCGCTGGATATTCCATGTAGGGCTACTTCGCCGACTATCAGTCTAGAAGATCTGCCACACGCACTCTGGTAATTTCGATGAACATGGCGGAAGTTCAAGGCCGTGTTTCCATCTCGTCATGCAAATCGTTGGGAGGAAAACTTCATCCAAACGTGCGAACCGGGTTTGTCCAGTTCATGAAGCAAAACCTTCTACTCAGATCAACATCGAGGCGACGTGTCAGTGGGAAGGAACCGCGTGATCAAGAGCGGGGTACAGCCGTCCGTTTAGGTTTTTGCTCGGTCTAATTTGTCACAAACGAGCTCGTTCTTGAGCACGAATGATCGCACTGGCGATCTTTGCTATAGTCATGTACTTCTGCGGCGTTGCGGCACAGCGGAGCTCGAACTTCCGAACAAAGCTGTGTGACAGGACCTGTCGGCCTGACTGCGGCACACTTCGAACAAAATGCGAAGAGCGGCAGTGGCGGCGTGTTCGCATGGGGCACAGCTTATGAAGGATCGGAACGCAGCGCTTCACCGTTGCGGACGTTCCCGTAGAGGCACAGTTAGGCCTGCGTACACTGAAACACGATGGTGAACAAGTTCCCCAGAATTGAGTACAAATAGCTGCGCCGTACTTGAGATAGGGTTGGAGGCCAGATGCTTCGCCGTACGTTCACGACTATGCCGTAGAGTCTGCAGCCGTAGGACGCGAATGCTTGCAACATGATACTCATAACATCTCCTCCAGCAAATGACCACGTTCATGGCGCTCGATAGTAATAATGTGTTGGTTTCGTGAAAAAGTGATGAAAATTCTTTCGGACCGTTGTGTTAATGGGGGGTGTATTGCTTGCGGTGCATTAGCGCGCTTATGCTTCAATGTTCCTACCATGTGATGACCATTACTGATGCCTCCGATGATGATACGTCGGAGTATCAAAATGTCTTACTATGTGACAAGTAGCCATAACGCCGTTCAGAGACATATGCGAACTCAACCCAGAGGCTTCATCGTTTAGAAGGCCTATTGTTCCTCCTGGCCGTAGATGTAGCCGATAGACCGACACGTCAGTCTTCGTCACTGTCCGACTATGTAGCATACACTCGTACGTGGTCGTATTGTCGTTACATTGACATGCGCTACTCAACGACCAGATCTGCGACCGCTGGTAGTGCATTTAAGAGTTTCAGTTTATCATGTCGGCCATCAGTTCGGCCGAACGCACATCTAAGCGCCGGCTCTTGCCACTGCGATTGGTAAGATTTCTAACATCGATAGTGTAGTTGAGTTGGTTCCCAACCCAATAGCTGGCCAAAGTGGCTGTCGCGACAGGCGAACACAGTATATTGGCTCGGAAGCATCTTCAGGCAAATTGAAAAGAGGTAAGCTGCAGTAGTCAGGCGGCAGCGTAGCAAGTAGTAGCGGTGCAACGCACTCCAAATACATGGTAACCCGAGTGGAGGTTAGTGAGCTGAGCATGCAACTGAAAAGAGATTGTAAAAAGTAAAGCATTGCCACAGCCAATACCTCGATTTAGGAGCTTCACATAGGGCTGAGCTACGTAGTCTGCGCAAGGCTCCAAATTCCAAGCAAGAGGCGTGATGGTGTAACGAGAGAGAGAGAAGGAGAGAGCGGTGGCTTGCTCGGCGGCGCTTACAGGTTTCGCGGTTGGGGGACTTGCATCGGCTACGGCTTACCCATTCTACATTATTCATCCAATCGGCGGATGACCAAAGGGCAAGAGTCCACGATGTACAACTCCGTAAGTGCCGGTATCGCGGGACGAGGGACAGCTGCCAGAGACGGCAGCAGGCTCGAGGGGACATGTGGATGCACGGTATTCTGGGCATGGCGGAGCCAGGCACGTGCAAGAGCAAAACAAGTTGCAATAGCATGCGGCTGCCTGCAGGCCTTGTTCCGGTACATGCACGGCTCTATCGGGGATGGAAAGTTGATTGCTAGTATACGTGGTGCCGTCATTGCAACGAGCGATGCAGATGTCGCGATGATGAGCTGGGTGGTGATGACAGTTTTTGGCGAGGCAGACTTTGTTGGTTCAGCCTCATGGAGAATTAGCCGGAAGGCTAGACATGTAGGAGGAGCTAACTTTAGTAACGGGAAGGAACAGCACTAGGCTTGTTCGGGTACACGCTTGGTGTGACTGCCCCCCCCGCACGAGATGTGAAAGATAGATATGTACAGCCGTGCGATGGCGGTGAGGCTGTGATGGTTTGGCGCATGATGAGGTAGGGCATGTGTTGATGGTCGACATAGAGGATGCTGCCCGGATGCGCGTGTTGCATATCGCAATATTGACCGATGCAGACCAAGTAAGCGGCAGTGGGTGGGTGTAGGTCGATGAAGGATCAACTACCCAGCCGAATCAGATAGCTTTCGCGACAGAAGTGGGGCCCGCACGTGCCTCGCCGTGATTGCATCCTGAGATCAAGCCATGCCCGTTGCGACGGGCATTATCTGCAGCCTGAGGGATCCTACTGGAATTGTCCTGCCGTCTGATATATGCCTCCTCTTCCCAGCGACCTGTTTGCGGGGACGCCGACAATCCAACGCGGCATGGCTCTCGTACGTCATTTCGGCGAGCGCGACAGCGACACAATCATCATGATCTGATAGTGTGCACCATCTCCAGATGCTCAAAGCGGAAAGCCTTTCATTGTAGATCTGTGGAAAGTACCGCCGGGATGACTTCGGTGTCTTTCCTGACCTCACGGGAGGAGAGCCAGCCTAGCCACAGCAGCCGCCTGAATCGCGCCATCTGCGGGTCGCGGCAAACAGCTCTCGACCTTCCTGTCTCACCCTGACCCACCAAAGATGCTCCACGCGAGGCAGTCCTCCCTAGACTTTGGACAACAACCAGGGCGTGGTTGTGACGAGACTAACTCGGACGGCTGGCACGTGCCTTTCATTTCTCAACATCCCCCACTAAACCATCGCGCTTTGAACCTTTCCGGACGGGTCAACGGTGATCATTGGCCCTCTCGTCGTTGCAGAGAGCCTTGGATTGGTCATGTCGCAGCGCACAGGTCTTTGTCGGACGACGTTGATTGTCTAGCCCTACGACTATTGAGCATCGAGCTCATAACCCGCCACCTGTCAACAAACACCAGCATCGTGGAGAGGGGCCACAGCTGCAAGTCAAGTCATCTCGCTTGATTTCTGTCTCTGGACACCCTAGACGCGCTCATCAGCCGATGCGACCCAAGAGCTTGACGGCCTCCAACTCAAACACGTGCCGAAGCGTGGAGCCTGCCGAATCGAGTTTTGCATTCCTCAAGATTACCGGCTATATTGCGACTTACGCCCCCATTGAGCAAACAATGTCATTTATTCACACACATCCGGCTGGGTTTTCACCGCTTCAGTTTCAACGTGTTCTACAAGCGCTCAAGGGACAGCTCCATAGCATGCGGGACGTTGCAGTTCATTTCCCATAACACTAAGCTGAAGTGGTACTATTAAGCGATTTTTGCCGGCTGGCAGCCTCGCGCAAAGATCGTGGGAGCGAGCGAAACCCGACCCGCCCACTCAACGCTTGAACTAAAACAGCAAATGGCATGGTCTTTCTTGCTAACGGAACGGACAAGGTTGTTGTTCAGTGAATCGCGAGAGCCGCCGACGGAGCATTACATAGTTCATGAGCCGCCAAAGCATATCGACTTGAACCTGGATTACGCGCCAACTAGAAACTAATAGCTGCTGGACATAACCCACCACACAGGTTGCGATTCGTGTGCCCATGTCAGTCTGCAGAGTGCTTACAAGGGTCATCGCCATTACCCATCGTCTCGGTTGCGGAGGAGCTGAGCCATCATGAAACCGACAGCGGTCCTGGCCCGACAATCAGGCTCGCCAGCGCCCAAACGCGCAACAAGCTGGTCGTCCCATGTGCAGTCGACAGCCATCGTCAATCTGAAGGCGGCTCTGCCGGCTGGGGAGCTATCCGCATGGGGTTTTGAGTTGCAACTCTCCGATGTGCAAATGCAGGAGCTTGAGCCCTGGAAACCGGTGAAGCCTACGTGACGTGCGTGATGCAGTCGTCCCTCTGTGCCAAGCAAAACGCGTCGACCCTCATCAAATCCTCAGTCCCCCCATGCCTGTGCAAGCCAGTGCAAATCAATGCAAAAGTGGGTGCCATCGTCGTCCGGCGCCTTTCATTTGCCTTGTGCCTTGAAAGGCTGAAGAAGCTTGGTCGACGTGTTCCCAAGCTTTGCGCGAGCGGACGCGCTAAACCATAAGGCCCCCCGCCCTCACAAGTAGCCCTACGCCCATAGCGGGCTGCCGTGTGGAGATTGGGCGAGGGTCAGGGACTGCGGGACCACCTGAAGCCGCTTCATGTGCACACGGAGGGACTGCTTACTGTGCTTACGCCCTGGACATTTGCACCTTGACGAATGAACACAGCAAAACGATGGGTACAATACCGTTTGCCAGGAACTATGCGTTACAGCTTTCGCCGTCATTGCCATCGCCGACTTGTTATTCGGCGACGACATGCCTTGCCGTTGTCCTGCGTGTTGTATGTACTCTGGCGGCATGGGTCCCCGGCAGGGCTGGTTGACAGGCGAGACTACACATCTGCCGCTCAGTGCACCTAACAAATGCCATCTCCACCAATTAACTTACATGGCATCGCGAAACTGTCGGGCATATCTCCCACTGCAGGGACGGATATCGCAAACCCGACGCCTGCACCAACGCGATTGCTCAGCATCCTTCGACAACCTTCTCTGCAAGGGGCATCATGTGTCGTCGCGATGACAGCATATTGCGATGGTGCTGCATCTTGGTGTAAGCGGCAGCATGGGCGCCGTTGCATGAGGGCTGAGCACGGTCATGCTCCACGCGAGTCTCTATTTCGGGTCCCCCATGGCTCTCACAAGCCACGCTCCTCTTAGCATCCAGCGTGAAGTTTGAGGCGGGAACGGTCCGCAGCCTGGCCTAGCGGTGTCCTCCAACTGCCCACTCACATCCTACCCATGTCCCAATTTTGGTGCGCGGATGCCTTGTTGCTCAGTGTGACTAACGGAACCGTTCGCCTGCACGCCCGCAGCCATGCCCGTGGGCTCAAGCCATCGACTTGCTATGAGATCGGCCAATGCACTGCCTATGGCGGATACCCTGGAAAGCACCATGTCTACACCCTGCACATGTTGGCTTGCAGCGTCTATGACCCTCGTCACTTTTCCAACCCCCATACTCGAGTACGCTCCTCGTTCGGGGTTGGCTCAGGCACAGCCCGCAGATATTTACAGTCTCTTCCTCTCCACAAACCTATCCGGGCGCAGCATTTTCTCCTACAATCGTCGCAAATGCCTTGTTTTGGACCGGCTTTCCTTCCCAATCCAGTCTACTACACACCACGTTAAGTCGTCTCCCCTGGCGGCTGTTCCTTAATTCAACTTTCTGTCCCCCGGCTGCCTATCATCATCCCGTAGGAACAGCACCGACTCGTCCAAGACATGATCACTAGCTCATAGCCGTCTGTCGTACCACTAGATCTGGAACGTTTAGCACACATTAACCACGTCCCCACTTGAGCCTCTGATCTCTCCTAGCCCCATCATTCTCCAACTTAAGATATATACCATCCATCGCCTCGTCCGTCCGTCATGTCCGAACTCACTGAGACAGGAGGCCTCCCATTGGACTTGAAGACCCACCAGCAACAGCAACCTAAAGACAGCATTATTCATCAACCAACACTACCCAGAGTCGAATATTGCACAACATCACAGTCACCTAACAACTCATCCAAGGGAACCAAGGCTACTAGCCCTCGCCGTCGTCCTGGAACCATCAAACAAGCGCCATCCGGCCCCCACACCGGCTCCTCCCGCTCTGAGCAACAGCCAGCCTTGAGCCCTACAGACATGTCGTCTCACAACCCATCAATCCACTACACCCGGACTGGTCGTATCAGCAAAGC
Organism: Alternaria postmessia; assembly: GCF_024291825.1. Lineage (NCBI taxonomy): Eukaryota > Fungi > Ascomycota > Dothideomycetes > Pleosporales > Pleosporaceae > Alternaria > Alternaria postmessia. The sequence goes on from NW_026260120.1 coordinate 149,597, forward strand.
AAAGAAAGGATTGAAAGTACACAACTGCGAGAATTGCGGAAGAGTAAGTCCCAATATACACATACTGCCATCAGCTCCACGATGCAGACGTCTAGCTGCGTATGAGCTGCAGGTATTGCACCGTACCTTGTTGCAGCCAAACGTATTTGCTCAGTCACTAGATATTACTATGATGTTTGCAGTGTATCTTTGCTGACCAACTACTAGTCTTACACCCGGGCCGAGCACCTAAGGTCAGTTTTTATTCCCATCAGAAACTAAAGCGTCACTAACAGCGTATGTCAGACGGCACCAGAAGAACCATGCTCAAGAAGACGCACTTGTCTGTCAGGTTTCAGGATGTGGCAAGACCTTCTTCCGGATTGATCTTCTTCATAGGCATCAGGAACGACAGTATGCGGAACCGACATGACTCCCAAAGACAGTATACTGACTTTGAGCAGCAACGAGCCTGGAAGAGACACTCCCCAGCAGAGTCCGGAGGGCTCACCAGAGCCAGCGTCTATCGCTATACCCGCCTCCATGCCCGCTCTCGCGTCACCCATAATGGAAGTGACATCGAACCCCCCAACCACTTCCTATTACCAGCCCGTATCTCCCATGCTGGAGACGGTGCCATTCACAAGGTACAACCACGCTTCGTTTCGTACTCCCAGAACGCCTCAAAATCTCTCGTCAAGTTCTAGTCTCATTCCTCGTTCTTCTCCTCATACTACGTCTAGCCCCAAGTGAGTTTCATTGCACATGATCGAGCACTTCTTTCTTCTTTCTTCTTGTCTCGTCTCATATTCTCTACTTGAACGCACACTCATTCTATTCCAGTCAACTCAAGCATCCCCGTTCACAATACAACCGATCTTCTGCAGCTGTGCCCGTGCCCATGGATGCTATGACACCGGGTCTATGGCACGAACCGTACAGTCCCACCCCCGGGTACTCCTCCTCAAGTGGGTATGCATCGCCGATCGCATCGACCGACTTCCCCACATTTGGCAGCGCACCTTACCATCGAGCGCGCACACCTTCGAACGCATCTATTATCGACCCATCATGGTCATACCAATCACGGTCGCCAGCGTCTACCACCTCGACCATGGCATTCACATGGGGTTCGAACGACAAAGGATCGACTGCTTCAAACCTCGCCTACATGAATGCCTGTTCCTACCCAATGACGACTATGTCGATCCCTACAAGTATGGATACAATGGCTGGATACGGACACTTTGGTCCACGGACAATGATTCAGAGAGACGAAGAGGAGGGGGTGATTCTCTTTGGAGACGAACAATATGGTATGGCTTCGATCGCACACACCCATCCATTTGAGCAATATCTTGACTATTACTGGAGGCTCTTTCATCCCACTTTCCCCGTCGTCCATCGATCTACCTCTGTGAACCCGTCCCCGATGCTGCGCGCAGCCATGGTCGCCATAGGCAGCCAGTACTCGACCGATTCCAGCGACAAGAAGAAGGGCCGAGACCTCCACGACCGATGTTTGAAGTTGCTTGAACGGGTAGGTTAGACGCATGTCGTACTGATCTCGACTGACGTGAAGCAGAGAGACCACGAAGCTTCGACGGAACCAGATCGTTTATGCGATTTCCAGACGATGTTTCTTATCGAGATACTATCCCAGTACCGTGCCCGACGGGCTGCTAAGGTTTTGTCGTCGCGCTTTGACAAAGTGTATCACAAGGTAGGTTGAGTATAATTCGAGACGGCAGCAGACAGCTGACAATGTCAGGCTATTGAGAATTGCAGGAGCATGACTCCAAAGATGGCGGATTTGGTCGCAAGCCCTTCTCCGAACCATTGGGCTCACTGGGTCGAGCTAGCCACCTGGCAACGCCTGCTCTTGTCTTGTTTCGTTCTTGAGTCACAGCAGCGTCTCCTACTCGCTCGTGAATCTTTACCTTCCTTGATCCACGATTGTCATTTGGACATTCCGTTGCCGGCAGACAGTTCTCTTTGGGATGCGACGACTTCGACCGAATGGGCTACAGCTGCCCAACGGCATCTTTATACACCATCATACGTTGACGAAATAACTCCCAGGTCTCTAACAGGCCCTCTTGATACTTTCCAATCATTTGTCATACTCGCCGTGCACTACAATCGCAACGAAACCCCGGCACCATACATTTCCTCCTCGACAGCTTCGAACCTTGAATCTCTTCTCGATTCTGCGCCTGCCACCACACGAATGCTTCTCGTAGCAAAACTGGTGCAAGTGACCCCTATCCGTGCACTTGTAGCCGTTGCGAGCGAGTCATGGATCTTCTCGGAGAAGGTCGCAACCCCACAAGCCTTTGCTGCACTAAAGACTACGCTTCGCACATGGGTCACACAGCTATGGTCTACCAGCGAGCCAGAAGGTGTACCGGTCAAGGAAGCACTAAAATTATCAATCAAGATTCTGCAACAAGCTGTCGAGGAGCAGCGAGATTCTGTGCCATTAGAGGTGGGTACAGATATGAGCATCTTCTTTGCCGCTCTAGTTCTGTGGATCATCACTGTCGCAGCGAACACACGAACGAAAGGACTACACCAGACAGCCAAACAGCAAAGCCGACGGCAGAGTCATTCCGAATCGTCACCGATCTTCAAGTCAGCCTGGATACCTACAACCCCTTCAGCACAATCCATAGGCCATGCTTCATCTTCATCAGTTCGACACACACTAGCACCTTCCAATAGCCAGCCGCAATCACCAATCATTGAAGCTACAGCGGAAAATCCTCTTCTTTCGCATGCGCAGATCATCATCAACACCATAAGTTTCCTCACCGATACCCTAGCCCTCTCCGATAACACTATTTCCCTACGCCAGTCTCCCGCAGATCATGCACGTCGTCAAGCAGGCTGCGTAAGCCTACTTCTCTGGGTCAAACTCCGACTTCGTGGCGTCCCGCTTGAAGACCAGAGTGGAGCTGCCGATACCTGGATCAACAAGTCTGGCGATAGGCTTGGCGAGCTTCTCGAAGGTGTCGTCGGATCCATTGAACGCATTCTAAAGAAAGGCTGGAGTGATTGGGGAATATAACCCAGTCGCTTGTTTCGTTCGCTCCTCTTTCCTACTTCTGGGCCTGCACCTTGCATCTTGGATTTTCATATCACTTTGCATACCCTGTTATACTGTCCAATCTTCTCTGCTCCGATTTTTGTGTTTCGTCTCTGCTTTCTTCATAGCGCGGCATTGGTATGTACGGGCAAGAAGGATACGATTTCATGACTGTTTACGGCGGATACCCCTGTTTACTTGCTTTATGCTCCTGCGATTCGTTATTTGCAGTTTGTACTCTCGAGTACGTTGCGATCACACTCTATATTTCGGTTGCCATACATAAGTTATATCTTACTACTCACGAAGATTGCATTGTTGGGACATTCAAACTCATGTGTTACATACCCGCTTCATGTCGTTTTAATCTTGGTCGAACATCTTGTATATTACAAAGCCTACAATAAAGACCATACACGGGCATAGCCCTGATGCTAAGAAGCCAATCACCCTTGCGCTTGTCACAAATGGAGGATCTTCGTGAGACTAAGAGGGCCATGTCCACTTATCTTCCTAACCAACTTCGCGGTACTCACATGCCGAATCCTGCAGGAATGCATGCTTATATGCAATTAGGCCACCACCACCCAACACTATGTGGAAAACATTCTAGATCATTCCCTGTTAGAGAAGACAAGTAAGGCAGGCAATAATTTACCCCTCACATCCAGCGCCGTCCCCTAAGCCATTCTACCTCCTTCTCAGTCTTCCTCCATCCACGATCCTCAACTCTATTTCCTCTCGTCCTCACAAACACTAGCTCATCCCTTTTCTGCTGCACATGTGCATCGTCCACCTTCTTCTTCTTCTTCCTCTTTTGGACGAGCGGGTACTCAGGTTGACGGTCCGGATAGTATGTAGTATAGCGATTGCTGTATCTTTCTGATCCAAGAGGGTGAATTGAAAAGTGTGAGTTGTAAAGATCGTAAGTAACACTCCTGTGCGCGATTTCAGCAGCAGACATGGAAGTTGAAAGACGCTTGGGAATATACGGGTATATAGAGCCGCGTGATGTGAACCATGATGGGAGGCGCTCATAGCTGGACGGGCCTTGGGTGCTTCCGAAAGGAGATGGGTGCACGATGCGTGTTCGACGCCCTAGTCCTGTTGAAGTTGACTGTATACTTGTATCTTGTTGGTAGTGTTCGCGACCGTGATAGTCGTTAGTCAAGAGCTCTCGCTGCATGGCCCTTGGGCTTTTGCCGTTAAGGAAGAATGGTGTCATTGTTGTAAATTTGCTAATAAGCTGACTAGCGAACTTGAGGTTATGGTTAGTCTGATTTGTGGATGTGCTTCTATAGTTGTAATATACAACGACCGCATCAGAAAGTTTGTTGATGGACGTGAGACCTGGTGGTTTGCTTGTTGGGCTGGACACGTCCGGGCGTATCTAGTAGTCTAGAGACAAGCGGGGGGTGGGCGAATGTCTCAGATGGTTGTAGTTGAAGATTAGGCCTGGTAGTCTCGCCATGTGGATAGCACGGTTGTCGGAATGCGAGGTATGATGCGCGAATCAAAGGTAGGTCTTTTGAGTAAGAAGATCAAAGGTTATGAACATCGCCAAGGTATACTGCCAGGTATAAACATATCACCCCCTACCATCCGCCTTTGAGATGCGTCATCCCACAGCTCGTCCCCTACATCTTTGCCCTCCGCTGCAAATAAAGCCTAATGGCGACGGCCGCTATATATGTTAGCCTGTCGAATAGTCTCTCACCATGTTTTCGGATTTATTACTTACCAACAACAGCAGCCAAGCTTTTCAGGCCTACTAGACCCATAAACCACGCACCCCAGCCAAGTGCTCTACCCTGACGATCAAAGTTGGGTTTGACGTCGTTCATGCCAATAAACTTCTTCTGCTTTGCGAGTGTGTATGGCGGGTACCTGACGTCCATGAGACCCTCAAGCCAGGCTGGTGTGGTAGTCACACTCCTGCGGTGGGTAAAGGTATCGAAACTGGCCTTGCCTCTGTATGCGCCCTGGCCACTTGTTCCGACGCCACCAAAAGGCATGGTGGGTATGGAGCCGTGAAAGAAACCGTCGTTGAGAGAGGCACCTCCGCTGCGCGTTTGTCCCATGATTTGTTCCAACTCGGCCTTATTTCCAAAGGCGTAGGTGCCGAGGGGGGTGTCGTGGATCTCGTTTGCGATCCGAATGGCTTCGTCTAGGTTGGCGACGGGCAGGATGGGTAGGAGGGGGCCGAAGGATTCGGAGGTGACCATGCTGTCGTTCATGTCGTTGATCTGGACGACGGTGGGTTCGATGAAGAGGTCGGATTCGTCCATTGTGCCGCCGATGACAATCTTGCCGTTGCTAGCGTCGAGCATCTTCTTCATGCGCTGGAACTGGCGCTCGTTGACTATGCGGCCATAGTCGGGCGAGTTCCGAGCGCCGTCTGGGTAGAAATCATGGAGCTGCTTCTTCATCTCCTCGATGAAGGCCGGGACGATCTCGCGGTCGACAAAGGTGCAGTTCTGGCTGAGGCAGACCTGGCCTGCGTTGAGTGTCTTGGCCCATAGTAACCTCCTCGCGGCGAGCTTTGGGTCGGCGTGCTTTGTAACAATGGCGGGGTTCCTGCCTCCCAGCTCGAGCGTGAGGGGCGTGAGCGTCTCGGCCGCCTTCTTCGCGATGATTTTGGCGACGACCTCTCCGCCAGTGTAGAAGATCTTGTCCCACTTCTGATCGAGCAGGGCCGTCGTCTCGGGGATGGCGCCCTGGATGCACGTGTAGCAGTCAGGGTCGAGGGACTCGCGCAGGATCTTCTCGATTGCGACGGCGGCGTTGGGGGCCGACTCGGAGGGCTTGACGATGGCCGTGCATCCTGCTGCGATGGCGCCGATGAGAGGGCCGAGGGTGAGTTGGATGGGGAAGTTGTAGGCGCCAATGATGAGCACGGTGCCCAATGGGTCCTTCTTGATGCGTGGACTGAGGGGCATGTTTGTCCACGGGATGTCAGTCGCCTTCTCGTCCTTTGCGAAGCGCGGCACGTTGTTGGCCATCCAGATGCAGTCGTTCATGCACCACGAGATCTCGGTCAGGTATGTCTCGAACGACGGCTTGCCCAGGTCGCGCTTGCATGCCTCCTTGATGAGCTCTTCATTGTCCTTGAAGCCCCAGTACAGCTTCCGCAGCTGCTGGATGCGGTACTCGAGCGGCTTGGTCTTGTGCGAGAGGAAGCTGGCGCGTACCTTCGCGCACATGGGCGCGATGTCGTCCATGGGCGTGTGCTCGAAAGGGGCTAGTTCCGCCATGATGGTCTGCGTGGTATCGTGTGAGCGGGCAGGAGAACGGGTCCTGGGACAGGTAGTAGACGCCAATGGCCAGCTATAAGCTTCAGAGCCATGTCAGCGACGGCGTTTCACAGGCGCGCAGTCGTGCCTCGGTCCCGTGCAGGTGCATCAGCAGCGGGGCGTACACTAGCTCCTACCAGCCTTAGCGCGAACGGCCCCTCTCCAATATGTTCGCCCGCCGGCCCGTATGCCATGCGAGTCCCGCCGGATCGACCATCTATACTGACAAGGCTGTTTCGAACCCTCTTGACACTCACATTGATTCGTAATACATAACTAAAAACAGTGCGACCTAAACGTTGGGGGTATCTTATATATCTGCCATCTCGTATCGAGGTCGCGGGTGGCCTCGCCGTATTAATGCATATACCAAAAACTCCGACCCGCATGCTAAGCTTTGACTGAGCTTTCCTCCAAACCTCATCTGCTACTCGTGAGGCGTATAAGATCAGGCTCGTCCCCGCCAACCTTAGTCTTCTTGCTCTCCTTGCTCTCCTTGACAAAGTACGTATCCCGCTTTCCATGCAACTCCTGGTGCAGCAAATCAGTCAAGCTCTGCATCATAGCTGCCTCGGTGCTTTGTTTCGTTCGCTGTTTATCGATCGTGTGGTGCCTGATAAACTGGCCTGTACACTTGCTCGTAATCCATGTATGCTCGGTCAGACCCGGGTATCCCATCGCATCGTTGCATGGTATCTCGACAATGTTGGTACCGTTCGGATTGAAATCGTATCGAATGTATTCCGAAAACGCCTTCTGCTCGTGTGACCACTCCTTGGCCCACCGCTTGCAGTCTGGATAGCGCACACCAGTCGGGCACTCTTTCCATGCATCTAGCATATCGAAGGTATGTGGAAGGGACTGCGCAATAACAACGCCAGTGTTGAGGGCGAGCTTCCCGCGGCTATCTTCGGACGCGTGTTCGTCGCCGTTGAGCGTTTGTCGTGTATCAAAGGGCATGGCGATGCTGGTTTCCGGTGTGATACCCCAGCGATTGAAGAGCCATTCGATCGGGACTTCGAGGTGGCTTATCGTTGCGTCGGCGTCAATAAAGATGACAAACTTGTACTTCTTAAGGAGGGCGTGGAGAACGTGCGGCTTCACCCATGTGTTGTGCATTCCCTCCATGTCGTGCGCATTGATGAAGCGGTAGTCGTAGCCGTGTATTTGCGCTGTACAATGTCAGTGCTACAGCGACGACGTGAAAATCGCAAGTTGGTACGAACCGTAAAAGAAGTGGTTCATAAAGGCCGCGCTGACCATACCACCATCGCCCTCCGACTTCATCGTCTCCCAGTTCAGACGGTCTTTGTTCCACAGCTCATTCTTCTTGTTGGGTACCCTAGTATCGATGTCCACAATCAATATTTCGCTCCTAAGTGGTTCTCTCCACCATGGCGCATCTTCTTTCACTTCGTGTACTTTTCCCGACGCGTCGGTATACGATGGATCGTCTATGGGGTGCCGTATGGATTCGTAGAGCCTGAGGAAGGAGTCGCTGATCGTAGGCTTGCCAAAAACTGGGCGGTCGTTGTTGCAGACATCGTTGGCTGCCTCCTTTGCGGATTCCTTAATCTTCTCGACCACCTTGGAACCGCTTTCATGCAGCCCGGCTGTCGTCGAAATTATCAGGATGCATATGATAACAAACACACCACTGATGATCGCCAGTTTGTTGTATGACATGATAGGGCCCGGCATGTTGGTGAAGCCTAGGAGGGTTGCCAGGAGAGAAGAAGTAGAGTTGGGAGACAGGTCAGTCGTAAGAAGCGTGGCGAAGTCAGACAAGCGGGAGGGGGATGAATTAGTTAGTGGTCAACTCCCAGCCGCCACAGCCTCGTAAAAGGAAAAAATTAGGAAAAGACAATGCAGTTGTCACCGACTATGCAAGACTATCGAGCAAGATGCAATCATAAAAGGGGTCAAAACCGTTTTCACTAACCAGCACTCCCAAGGCTACCACGGATGGCACCCTAGGAGAAGAACTCTGTTCTTCGTATCGTTACTGGTTCGACATGCAGGGCTGAGCATGCCGGGAGCGGCGGGAAGCCGTTCGAGATGATCGCTGACGCTAGGAGTATACATCACGATCCCCTAGAGCGATAGTGGCGTGTCGTCTAGTCCTTTTTCCCACTAGCCTCCCCATCCGTCAGCCGGCACATCCACGGTGAAATATCCAATACGTTGCCCAAGATGTCCGAACCAAATAAACTTTCCGCGATGAAATCATCGCATTCGCGTCTCTCGTGTCGCTTCCTCAACACATCCCAACTAACGGCTGACAGAACCCAGCTGGAAATCTGACAGTACCGTGCACCATGCCGACGGGAGATATAATGCTGGAACAATGGCACCTCTCACATGGCGATGTCAACCTACTACACAATCCCTGAGCCCAGCTGGACAACATGCGCTAAGTAATCCTGGGACCTATCGTATTTATAACCAATCTTGCTGCGCCTCTGCAAGCCCACTCGTCTTCATGCTCCCGAGGCCGAGCCACGTCGTCGCACACTCTTGGCTGAAGCTACCTGGTCTTCACATTTAGCATAGTTGACAAGGACCCAAGCTTCCTTTCATCTTTGTCAGGCTTTGTTTATCTGTGGTGTTTACCACACGCATAATTACGGAGACACAGTTTCCTTTGGTCACATCCCCTCCGAAAACGAAGCCTGCATTGAACAGTTGACCTGTATCAGGGCTTGTTATCGTTACTGATATGGTTAGCATTCTAAATGAACGTATCTGAACGTCTTGATAGAGGATTCTGCAGCGAGTGGGAACGATCTATAAGCAAAGGATCGCGACAAAACATCATTAGGAAAAAGATATTGGACGCCTGATATGGATGCAGCCCTTGCATTTGACTGCTGGAACATGTTGTCTTCAGCTTGCCGCTATGCTTCTTTGATTGTCTGCTGACTTTCTGAAAGTACAGCGTCAGATCCTTCGATTCGCGCTTTCCTCATGCGGGCTTACAAATGCGCTGCATTACAAAGCAGACGCCTTATGGGATATCGAAATACTTAAAGCACCACGAAATGGCAAACTCAAAGGACTGTATTCAAATCTACAAAGGCATCCTTGCAACCATGGAATCAACTACTCGACCAATTCGTGCCGCGCTCATCGGGCTTTCTTCTTCAGCTGTCACATCGTGGGCTTCGGCGGCCCACCTCCCAGCTCTCCTTACTGCAACTGGCCGCTCGAAGATCACCATCAGCGCATTGTCAAACAGCAGCGTTGACGCTGCACAGTCGGCGATTCAGAAATATGGACTTCCAGACGGAACCAAGGCATACGGGTCGCCAGAAGATCTTGCGGCGGATCCAGACATCGATCTGGTAATATGCAATACACGGGTTGATAAGCATTTCGAGACGATCTTTCCAAGTGTCAAAGCTGGTAAGGATGTTTACGTCGAATGGCCAATTGCTGCCAACAGAGAACATATCAATGAGCTCATTGAAGCGGCGAAGAACAGTGGATCGAGGGTTGCGGTGGGTCTGCAGAGACGCTGGGCGCCACCGGTGGTCAAGTTGCGAGATGTCTTGGATAGTGGAAAAGGTAGATTAGGCAAAGTGCTGAGCTCCGACGTTCGTGCTTTCGGTGGAACGATGGACAGGGAGATTTTACCCCTAGGTTTGAAATACTTTGCAGACAAGGACATTGGCGGCAATCCGATCGTGATAGGTGTTGGTCATGGTAAGCACCTCATCGGCGCAAAACTTGTTTAGTGCTAACGGTAGCAGTGCTTGACGCCGTACTTTCGGTCGTCGGCCAACTCGATCCAGCATCCGTCCACTCTAAAACACAGATTCAGCGCCCCAACGTTCGCATACGCGACCCTAAAAGTATGCAGGTTGTTGAGAAAACAACATCAAACGTCCCCGACCTCCTTTCCGTACATGCCGCTATAGAACCCTCGCCGCTTACTGTTCCCAACGCAACACTTTCCTTTCTGTTTCGTCGCGGCCAGCCATTTCCTGGAACGCCAGCCCTCACCTGGACTATCAATTGCGAATATGGCGAGATCCGCGTTACGTCAGCCACGAGTTCGTCTTTCCAGAATAGCGAAAATGATGGTCCAGTAGTGATTCAAGTTCACCACTTCGATACTGAGCAAGTGGAGATTATCGGCTGGGATTGGAGTGATATGCAGAAGGAGATACCGATTGTCGGAAGGGATGTTATGGGGTGCCTCTTTGCCTTTGCGGATGGCAATGAGGAGGGAAATGGGTGGGTGGGCTTGGGGGACGCTGCAAGGTACGCGCAAACGATCGAAAGCTTCCTGGAGGAGTAAGCAGTATGATTGCGTGCTATAGTCGCATCAAATCTCCGCACTTTCATCGTTACTTTAGAGGTCACGTATGACTGATGGGCCTCTGAAAGTGTTTCAAATAATTGAATTGAAGTTCTTGCATCTTCATGCATCATACTCTCTTCCTAAGCTTACTTCACAACTAACGGTTTTGCGCCAACCCTTGCTGCCTCTGCATTTAGCGCGTCTACTTCCGCTTGAACCAATGGAATGCCACTCTGCTCTCTTTCCTGCTGTTGTATCTGCTCGAGCTCACCTGGGAAGTAGATTCTCTCTACCCCAGCTGCCTTCTCAGCACCCGTGACTCTGTCGTACAAGATCTGCATCCTCTCCCTGAAGTCATCTAAGCTCATGAAAAGGTCTGGTTTCACAGCGACGAGGAAGTGACCGACGTCTGATGGTCTAGACGGATCGTAAGGATTGGTTACATCGCCTGCAAATGCCGAACCGGAAAGTACGCCAGAGAAGACATCCATCATTACAGCTAGACCTGAACCCTTGGGGCCACCCATAGGGAGCATTACGCCGCCATCTAATGCCGCTTCTGGGTCATCGGTCGGCTTCCCATCTTTATCCAAGGCCCAGTCCAAAGGTATCTTCTCTCCCCTCCTCTTTGCTTTGTAGATCTTTCCTCTAGCTGCAATCGATGGCGCCATGTCCAACACGAACGGCTGGTCTTTGCCAGGCGCGCCACATGCAATTGGCGAAACACCCAGCAGCTTACTCTTACCACCCCAAGCCGGCAACGCAGGACTAGAGTTTGTGAATACCAAACTCATCATATCGGCATCGAGGGCCTTCTGGACTACCCAAGCGCTCATACCAAAGTGATTGGAATGCTTGATACTGGCCATGCCAATACCATACGTCTTCGCAGACTCGATACATGCAGCCATACCAGCATCGGCGGCAAGGAATCCGAAACCATTGTTGGCGTCGACTTGGGCGACGACTGGCGTGACTTGAGTGACAGTAGGTGTTGCTGCACTATTCAAGACGCCTTGGCGTACGCGTTCCATGTACGAAGGGATTCGGTTCATGCCGTGGGTGTCGACGCCACGGAGGTCGGCTGCTACGAGACATTTGGCGACGATGTTGGCGTTTTCGGGGGCGACTCCATTGCCAACCAGAACTGCGGTTACAAACGATCTTGCATCTTCTCCACTGACATATAGCTTAGTATCCATTGAAGATTCTGCCATGTTTGGGGTAGGAGGTTGAGATTGCCAAGGTGGGGGCGAAGCAATTGATGCTTCTGAGAATGCTTGTGTTGTGTCTTATACCCTTCTACGATCAAACAAGTGACTCACGATTCTCGAAAACTTTCCCATTTACAGAGACGCTTGTTGGGGTGTGAGATCTCCAGGTGGTACGTCGGAGTCATCCCGCGTTGTGGAGACTAAAACCTGCGGACTTTCCCCGCTCTTCTCCGCACCGCCTGCGTTCCGTCACTGTCCAAGTTCATCGAGGGGAAAAACCTAAAGCTCTACCTTGACATCAGTTTTCTACTACTATGGCCGGAGGTCTCCAAGATACAAGTCGTATGGAGTCCGACTAGATCGCAAGATCGTGAGTGGCTTCTAGTTGGTCGCCGAATGGAGAGAGCGTGGCGCAGCAAACAGAGTTGGGCCTTGACCATAGCATCTGGATAGGTAGCATTCACCGATACGAGTGCCATTTTCTTCAAGTGTAAATCAACTAGATCTCACGTCTTTCCATTGCTGATTACTTGCTTACCCTTTTCGTAAATTTGTTTTCGAGTACACTCATAGCGCAGTCGGTGTCAAGCATTCATACTCATTGCTATGCTTATCTGAACTTCAACAGCCACATCGTGTTTTTCGTAGTATTTGAGCTTTTTGAAAAAGCTCGTCGTGTGAAATGCGAGGGTACTCAGGTCTTAGGAAGTTTCTAAATTGTACAAAGAAGCTCACTTTTTTTTTGGAACTCAATGTCTGAAGCTACCTGATTCTGACATCGTCTCACTGCTCATCTTTCCTCGGTCTCGCCCAGAGCTTTTTGTCAGTACCAAAAGAGAGTGAGCAGTATGTCGCTTCCAGAAAACGTTGCTGTCGCTGCCTCCTCTTTCGCTGCCAAGCAGCACGTGTTTGCTCGTAACAAGTGCACCTGCCTCAGTACTCTCGTATCTCACCACACATCACTTCATTCCAGCTGGCCATCCGCACCACACACACCAGAGCCTTGAAACTGACAGCATGGACGACAAAGGCCCCAAGTGGCGTCTCGGTGGGTTCTGAGCGCCATTTCTCACTCAAATGTCTGGTTAACAATCCATAGAGCAAGCTAACAGTGGTCGAGCGATCTGCAACCAGGCAGCCTGCAAGCGCAACAAGGTCAAGATCGTGAAAGAAGAACTACGTATTGGTACTCACACGCTGTACGACGATGGAGAATCGACTAGGTGGTACATGGCCTGGCGCCACTGGTGAGTAATCCACATGCATCTGCAATCCTAGAAGCCTGGAGTAGTGGTCAGCGACACGTACTAATATGGCTTTAGGGGCTGCGCTACCAAGCACCAGATCGCAGGTTTGAAGGAAATCACCGGAGACGACCCAACAAAGGCACCAGGCTATGATCGACTCAGCCCGGAGAGTCAAGAACAGGTCCGGCTAGCTTTCGAAGAGGGCAAACCTGTCGACAAAGACTTCAAGGGCATACGCGAAGACCTAGCCAAGGACGCTCGGAAATACGCTAAAGAGTACACGGATGTGAGCTTCTACAAGATCGATGTCGCTCGCCGCGTGAGCGCTTGCCGTGGCGGCAACTGTCTTGACAAGAATGTGAAGATCACGAAGGGTGAACTCAGGCTAGGCCTGTCCATTCCGTTCGACGGGGAGCATGAAACCATGGTCTACAAGCACTGGGTGAGTCCTTCTTCAATGCTCATGCAGCACGACTAACGTCGACGAGATATGCATGTCCACCTACGACCTGGAACAAGTGTTGATTCGGGCGGGCGAAGACTCAATCGACGGCATCGATTCTCTTCCTGTAGACCTCGAGGAAGTTGTGACCAAGACTTTCGAGACGCGCAAGATCGTCGAACCGCCAGAGCGTAGAATCGAGTCACCCAAGAAGCCAAAGAAGGTGAAAGCCAAGAAGCCTGTTGTGAAGAAAGAGATGGAGGAAGAGGATGCTGAGGCTTTCGAAGCTACGACAAAGGTCGAGGAATCAGAACAAAAATTGGATATGAAGCCAGAAGATGCCGCTTCTCCGCCACTCCCTGCAAAGAATGTACCAGGCATGAGAGACCAGGTTGAAGAAACGGTTGGTTCACCGAAGGTTGCATCTGTTACTGTCAAGATGGAAGAAGCAGAAGGAGATAGCTCAGTCAAGATGGAAGATACTACAGCTCTAGTTGCTGAACCTAAAGCTAAGAAGTCGCGAGCGAAGAAGCGTTCCATAAAAGAGGTCGATGCTAGCAGCGAGGAAGAGCCTGAGTACATCCCCAAGAAGTCAAGGAGCCGCTCCATGCCATTCAAGGGAGCAGTTGGTCTCGTGTAGGTAGAGCTCTTACGTTCCACAGCAAATATGCGATGGAGAAGAGATTACAGGGAATACGTGGCGAGGAGTACGAGAATTACAATGCAAGGCAGCGTATGGAAGAACATCTGACAAAAGCATATATACATAGCTGAGATAATCTCAAGTGAGCCTCCTCCTGATCAACAGATGTACTAAGATTTCTCTGATCTTCATGTGACTATCAACAGTGGTCTCGAGCTTGTGTTCGCTCCGGCCGAGGATACATAGTAGGGTGACTTTCTACCCTCCTATCATACAGGGATTAGAGCTGACTGCCTGCATGTCTCCAACAACTAGGTTGTCTGGTCTTGTAAGATGTCTGCATATGCAGGCACGCCTAGGATGCGAACCTGCATTTATCCGGTAATCCTACCATGACGTCTAGGTTCAAAACCCACGGATGTACCTATCTCAAAGTCTCTCTGGAACCAAAGATCAGATAGCCTGGATCATCACAAGGTAGTCATGTTGTTACTATTGATCACCTGTTGGTACGTTTACCTACACAGACGAAGGATAGAATCTGTTGTATGGAAATGCAAATTTAAGCCACGAACCGGTAAGGTCGACTGTGCAAGCCACAAATGTGATGCGGTAAGCGTCAGCAGTACACGATAGGATCGGCCCGCCAAGTGCTTGTGACCCGAGGCCCAACTTGTGGAAGCTTATTGAGACGCTAAGCACATCAGACTGCTAGCTAAAGTCGCAGAAGTCGCAGAAACTCCCGCGATATCAGCATCTCACACGAGCTGACTTTCACCTACAGAGCAAGCAAATGATCAACGCAATGATAGCTCTCTGTTAGATACGAACCACATTGCAAGACCCACTTTGGTTGGTATTGATGAACCAACCACGTTTACACTAGACTTTGTCTCTGTGAGATATTGGACCCTCTTCAAATCCTTTGAGGGTTGATGTTTTTCTGGGTCAAAGTTCATCACTGAATGCATGACAGACTCGCGTTCGACCTTACCACATCGAAGCCAAACAGGCACGGCTAAACTAGATTGAGCGCCTCCATGTGTCCTATCTAACATGCCTTACAGTCTTGCTCCTTGATTCTTACAGTCTTCAACAACCTTTGGATTTTTAGGCTTGCTGGATGACGTAGCAATCGTGCGGCTCTCAGGAATGAATTTGACGTGGGCACCTGTAAGAGTAGGTGAGAAGTCTTCCTTGATGATTCATGCAATCCGTTCTATATCTCCAGGAGTCTCCTACACTCGTGAGATTGCCCCGACGAACATCGCGCACTGCCTAGAACTTGACCGGCTTACTCTGTGTCCGACTATCCCCGAGCTCATATTTCTCATGTTACAAGTAGATCCTTTGCTAGAACACACCAACATCGACTTATCTAGCTCACTAGTATCGCTTCCGGTATCTGACAGCCGCTTTGACACAGTGCTGACACGATTGGTCATGCGTGGGTACGCCGTGAAGCACTGTACATCCAATCTCTCATCACCAACAACATCAGCACAAAAAAGGATGTTGCTACGCCTTCCCAATATCCCAAAAAGGTGTTGGTGTCTCACCTTATCAGACTTTTAGAATGAAGTTAGCATTACTCAGGGGATGGCCAGAAGTATAAAAAGGTATTTTCTTTCCGCTCTTCATCAATCTCATCTTCAGCTCACAACCACAACATTCCATCTCTACTTTTCCCTCACTCAAATTCATCTTCTTGTCAATATGTATGCCCTCACCATCATCGTTGCCGCCCTTAGCCTGGCTACTGCCTCTCCGGCTTCAGATTTCGCATCTCGTCAGGTTGCTGCTGTTGCCTCTGTCGACCGCTTCACCGGTCCTGGCTGCACCGAAACCATTTGCAACATAGCCGGCTCTGGCGATCTTCGCGCCGGATGTAACGCCATCACTGACTCTTGCCAAGGGAGCTTAAGGCTAAACTATGCCAATGTTGGTTGCAAGGGTAAGTGTCTTTCTGATAGAAAAAAGGAGGTTGCCTGGGTATAGCAGCTGATTCTAAACAATGGCCATCTGGACCGACGCGAGTTGCACCAGCGTCACCCAGTTTGCTAACGTCACTACGCCTGGCCAATGTTACGCTCTTGGCCCGCCTATCAAGGGTATCTCCGTTACCTGCTAAAGTGTTTGTGGTAACAGTTGGTGTTTCGCAGAATCAGGACGTGTTCCTAATTCCAGAGCATGTACGAGGTAGAGCACGATCTTCAGAGTAGACTTTGCCGCAAGGCACGAGGAGGCTACATGACTGTTATCCAACATAGCGGTCTGATGTAGCAGCTTTTAGCAATTCAATATACCACATTTCGTATGGATACCTGAGATTCGCGTGTGAAGGTTTGTGACAGTTCTGTAGATAAGGCCAATGTTCGCATCTAGGTTTGGACAATATTCACTAGTGCCAGTCCTCTACAGGTTAGAATTAATGCTTTACGGAACAGCGGAAGACGTTTGCTATCGAATAAGAACATTGCCACTAGGAGAAATCAGTCACATCGGGAGCTGTAGAACGAGAACGTGTTGCTGCCTACGAGCATCTATCTCTCTTTTTTCATAGCTTAGCTCCAACAACGCTGCCGCCATCAAGCGCAATGGTAGCGCCATTGACGTAAGAACCTGCCCGGCTCGAAAGCCAGATACATGTACCCGCAACATCTTCCGGGCTACCAATTCGCCCTAATGGAATACCACTCTCAATGACATCTTTGAATTTCTCTAGTGTAGCCTTCATCATCTTGCTTTGGAAAGGACCACAAGCAATTGTGTTGCTCGTGATACCGCGCTTGCCCAGGTGGCTCGCCAATACTCTGCTCATGTGGTGAAGACCGGCCTTGGAAGCGGAGTACGCAAAAGTCTCGAGGGCGGGGACGCGCAATCCATCGACGCTGCCAATATTGATGATGCGTGCTGGGGAGCTCGGGGTAGAAGCGGCTTCGAGAAGGGGTGTGACAGCTTGCGTGAGTTGAAAGACACGTTTCAAGTTGAGGTTGAGGACACGATCCCATGCTGCGGCGGGATACTTGTCGAAGGACTCGCCCCAGTTGCTGCCGCTGTTGTTGACGAGGACGTCGAGCTCTGCAATCTGTTAGTTTCTGCCACATTGCGGTCTCGATGCTTTCTCTTCAAGACGAGATGCTGAAGACATACTTCCTGCTCGCTTCTTCAACTCGTCGGCGATGTTCTTGGCGGCATCTTCTTTGTAAAGATCTGCTGCGATAAAGTCGGCCTTGCCTTTACCGAGCGCGTTCAATTCTTTGCACGCTTGCTCGCAAGCCTTCGCGTCGCGCGACGATATATACACCGTAGCGCCATTCTGAACGAAACCCTCGCTGATCATGCGGCCGATGCCTTTGGCACCGCCTGTGACGAGAACGACCTTGCCCTATGTACTCGTTAGTTGTCAATTGCAAAGGGTAGAGTCCATGTCAACGTTGACGTACTTTGACATCGAAAAGAGAGCTGTTATCCATCTCGAATACTTGAAGATAGTACAGGAAAGGAAGATAGAGCGGAAATAAGGATGAGATAAAACATCGCGACAGACGGGTAGAGGGTCGTCATCGGGGGTTACGCCGGAAGCTGAAAGCTGGGGTTGAGCCGAGGCTCGGTATCTTGTTATTCCGCTGCGCTCTTAAACTTCCGATCGGACATGACATCACAGCAAGCAGGCCCACTCAATCCTAAACATCTTCAGTGCATTATCAAAGTTCATTGATATCTATCACTATGCTGGCTTGATACCCTCAGGGTATCGTCAGACCCAAGTATCAGATAGTAGAGCCATCAGTGTTTCTCAACCGTAGTTATGGCCTACCGAAGCACAATTCCCATCAATGCTATGTGCTTTGTCACGCCTTAGTTGCATCAACGACGCGACTATGTGGCTGTCCCAGTCCACCGTCGACAAGCCTCCATGTGCACTTTTCAAGAAAGGGCCGTGCTTGTCAGCCGACTCGCTGTCTCCGATCACAGACAAGGGAAGCACAATGTCAATGAAGCAGAGGTAGTAATGATATTTTTGTTTTCTTCATTGAACGTAGATAACCAGTCTCATTACAACGTCACTCATAGGTATACCAGCTCTTTTTCAGTTCCCTCATTGCGTCCTCTGCCTCAGCATACTTCCTACTTCCCTTTGGTGCATCGCCCAGCCACTCGGCTATCTGTTTCCTGTTCTTCATGTACTTGGCCTCCGCCCTCTTCCTCTCTCTTGCTTGGCTTTTGAGATATGAAAAGTCGTCATATTTAAGAGTTTCTCTCCAAACCTCGCGCATCCTCTTACTCCACAGACAGCAACTTGATCCGACATCTGGATCCTCACCAGGCACTAGCTGAATCGACTTGTTGAATAGGTGTGGTATAGGAGACGTTACGGATTTGGACTGGGTGGCAGGCCAGATGAGCTCATCATAGCATTGCTCACACACTGTAAACTCGGGTAGAGAGGGAACAAAATGCCATGGTTTGCGGAATAAAGTCCTGGACCTTGCGCACTCGCCCTTGAAAGAGTTTTCCCGGATCAACTTGATGAAGCGATTCAAATCGGGTAGTTGACCGGACAACTCAGCCTCCCTGTCAAGTTCCACGAGTAGGTCCAGGTATTTGGCGAAGCGAGAGGAGCTTGTACGTAAGCTACACGTATCCGAAGAATCGATATAACCACGCGGAATCTTGGTGAAGCAACCCCGAAGTGATGGCAATAAAGCCTCGATCATTCTCCTATCACTTGAACATATGGCAAAGTTGGCTATGTGGGTGCCATCCCGTTGATTAGGAATGCCGTACCAGCTGACATTACGTTCTGCGCCGGCTTCACGATCTCCAGGGCATGGACTGACTACATAATCCATGATATCCGCGATTGCATAGATCAGATCGAGTGATGTACGACGTTGCTTTACTGTAAGTAACCATGCAAGACGTGTCCAGGGACTGCTAAAGTCACAGATCCGCTCGGCCGGCCAGTCGCCCAACCATATCTGTTTGAAATCCACGTCAAAAGGCGTTCCAGCAAAGACGCCTTCGTAACAGCTAGGGCAGATGTTAAAGTTCTTGTGGCCTTGTAAAGCATACCAATCATCATAAGGTCCAGATTTGACAGATCTTGGGCAATCAGGGAGTGGCCTGTCCATAGAAGCAGTCCTCCGAGACGACCTATCACGGCGGCCGTCCTGTGAACGAAGACTATCCGATCTGGTCCTTGTTGTACGTGCAGGCTCCTCTACTATCTCAGGGTCTTGTCTCCTAGGCCGGGAAGGCAATTCTCTCGTATATGGTGAACCAGGAACCGACGGCGAACTCGCTCTCGGAATATCCACATAGCTGTCTCTTGGCGATCCGACAGTCGAGTGATCGAACTGATAGTGCTCTTCGGGCGGCATGAAGACATCGATGAGCTGATCGTCTATGGGATATGGTAAACCAGAGTCGGAACTTGATTGTCTCGCTGGGGACGGACTGTGAACATCGATTCGAGGCCTTGGAAGCGGCATGGTATCGTATCTACCATACCGAGAAGGCTGTCTTGATCTGTCGTTGGTAGGTGCAGGAGGATACGTGGAATGCCAATCCGCCTCTGATATGGGTACCCGACCACGGCCTGGCGAAGAAGGCTGGAATGTCGTTGAGAAAGACAGGGGAGAGGCCGGTCGTGCGCCACCGCGAGAGGATGGTCGAGAGTCTGGAGGAGAATCGCGTAGGTGTGTGGGTAGTTGAGGCGAGGGTGCACGCTGCGATGGTGAGCCTGGTCTGGATAATGGGCGCGAACTGTTGGCGTAGATAGTGTCGACAGGCACAGGTCTCGATTTTCTTGTGCTGTTCAGCGAGGAAGAGGATGAGCGCGGTGACTGAGCATTCGAGTATTCCTTTGAGGAGCCTGACGAATCACCCTTACGTATCGTCGGCAGTGGACGCTGTCCAGAATCCCGCCGATGCGATTCAGGTCTCTCGTGTGTTTCGCGCAGATTTGTCCTTAGGTCCTCCCGTTGTAGGTCGCTCTTGACGAAGCTGTAACGCGCAGGCTTTCGTTCGGTTCGCAGGTGGGTCGTGCTGTCGGTTTCGGATTCGGAGTCGAAGACGTACTCCTTCTTGGACGATCGCGACGTCGTGTAGGAGTTGTGCCGGCTTTCACTTGGTCTCGGTCTCGAGGGGGTCATGGGTTCTGGAGAGCGCATGTACTCGGCAGTAGACGGTGCGGTAGACTCCTTCTGGGGCTTGGAATAGCCATAGGGGGTCCTCTCTCGTTCGACGAACAGAGGGGGGTCCGGGACGTCAGTGTTGATGTGCGACATGCCCCCACGCTCAGCAAAACTCCTCCGGCGACGGTCCCGAAGCGTGCTGGTCGTATGCGTGCCATGGTCTTCGGAGCTGGTCTCAGACACGAGCACAAAGCGGCGGTCATGGTCTTGTGCGACTCTCGGCTGCTCAATCTCGTCGAGGAGCGAGTCCTGGTCGACGGTGCCCCGCGTGTTGATCGGCGGCTCACCTTCGGCCTGCCCTGACGACCCCACGGAGGACGGCGCCTCTTTTGCTAGCGCCTCCCTCTCGTCCTCGACACTTGGAGACGGCGGCCATGTCCTCTTCTGCAGGTGCGGCCTGTATGAATGCGGCGCCGACTGTCGGGGTGGGGAAGTGCGGGGTTCGTAGGCGCTGTAGGTGTTGTAGGACGACGTATATGGGTTGCTTTGGCGCATGTCTGCCAGCTGCTCGCGAGCCTCAGCTAGAGTCTGGTCGTGCCGCGAGTAGGCATAGGCAGTGCTGTCGCGAGATGTATAGTGAGAGTCATGGCGCGGGCGCTGGTAGTACCGGCTGTCGTATTCGTAAGACATGTATTTGGGTACGGGAGAGATGGTCAGGCGAGCAGTGTCAGACTAGTGGCTATCGTATGCATTGAGCTCTGGCGGTTGGCTAGGGCGGCTTCAAGAGTAACGAGATGGAATTCGAGGGCCGGGCAGGTATACATAGCGCGGCAACAACGGGCATGTTGGACGTACAAAGATGCTTGGTGACGCATGGAGCCCCGTCTGTGAATTGCGGGTCGCGCCTTCTTCGCGCAGCGTCCCCACCGCTGGCGGACCCTTATTTGTTCGCTTCATGTTCCCTACACGACGCCCACCGCCTGTTCGCCCGTCTTCGCCTTGCAAAGATGCCTAGGTAGGACCTTGCAGGTACCGTTACGATATCATCTTCTTCACTCTGCGCTTGCTGGTGCCATCATTCACATATGGTACTTTTGGCTTCTGTACGATACAAGTGCCGTATTAAGCATCGGACGCTCCCTCTAGCACCTTCTGAACCCTTGCCCCAAGCAAAAATAGCAGTATTCGCCATCATGCTACGATGCAGTGACACTATGACTTCATAATACATAAGTGCACTTCTTCTCTTCACATATCCCTATACTTAATATGCAGCACTATTGGCGCAGACGTTGCGCTACATCGTCTATGAGCCTGCAACCCTTTGTGCGCCACCTTGATATGCTCAGGGAAAATCTTCCCAACTGCAGGACATTTCTTCTATCTATCATCTTCTTCTATCAGTGACAAGTACAAGTACTGCATGCTCTCCTCAGGTACCGAATCTTCCCTTGTCGCACAACCGGCCGCCTCCGGAAAAGCGGTAAACGGCACTCTAACACCGCCACATTGTCTGCAGCCACCCTCACTAGCCTCGTCACGCGCCTCACCACTTTCTTAGCCCTTTTACAACCATATCAAGCGCAGTTGTCACATACAACGCGCTTTCATTCATACTTGACACCAAATCATACCACATGGCGCACAATACCTCCCGAAGGCGTCGACCGACCGGTCACAGTCTGCCTTGCGTCTCAATCTCCTGCTATTAGTACTTGGACTAATCCCACCGGTAGCCCAAGGCCCAGTGAAGCTCTCACCGGGTATGCGGCTCTGCATGTGCATCAAGGAATACACTTTTGAGCTTCTTGCGATCACGTCAAGGACTAAAGATTTGCTAAGTCATCCGCGTGATGCATGTAGCTGCAGGCAGTATGGCTGTGCAAGGCATCTTTTCCGGAAGCGGCCGGTGACGGAGTACGCAAGCACCGATATAAAAGGGAAGACTCGGGAACATGAGGTCGACGAGATCTCGACATGGACAGCCGTAGTGGTATCTCCGGTATATCCAGTTTCCAAGAAAGATGAGTTATTTCCTCGTCGTCTTAAGCCCGATAACTCCACCTGCAGTTTCACACAATGTATTCAAGGCATTGAGAAAAATCGTATTATTGCAATGACACAGGTGAAGTATCTATATAAAGCGTGGCAAGACTTTAGGTATTGTAGACCAAATCGCAGACATCATAATCTTTGTATTCATTACAAACATGGCCGCCAAAGCTCACCTTTCCAACCTAACCACCCGCGAAGCCATAGCCGACACTCTCCACCGTTGCATCCTAGGTCTCGACAGTAACAACCGGTCTATGATGGAATCCGCCTGTCTGAAAACCCCTGAGATGACATTCATATACGGTCCATCGGGCAACCAAGCCACTTTGGCTGGCTGGGATGCCATCAACCCCATGTTCGATCGTGTCTTCGGCCTCATAACCACGCATACTGCAAGCAATATACGCATTGAGCTAGAAGAAGAAAACGCGAGTACGGCGCGAATGACGGCACATGTCATTTCCTACCACGTGAGAGGGGAAGAAGCGTTTGTCGAGGCCGACACCAGTTACACAGCGAGTTCGTTGTACGACATCGAAGTATTCAAAGACAGTAATGACCAGGGACTGTAGAAAATCAAGACATGGAAGGCTACAATGTTGTGGACAACTGGGGATATCAAAGTGTTGCATCCGTAAAGACATAACTGCATATCGGCTACATAACGAACTTTTCTGCTATCGTTCTTCCAATATCATCATCTTTTTTGTTGTCTTTTTATAACATAACAAGATGTTTATCGCAGAGAAACATGTTTCTAATCCAGACGCCGGCGCCGAACCAACATGCCCCATTGATCGCTATTTCCGCACAGACCAAAATGTCGGGCGCACATGTGCCGCATACACATGTGCTAGGGTATCAAAAGCAGCTGGTACAGAGCCAAAAGGGGAATTGAGAAGAAATCGCTGGATGTGGTCTGGGATTAGGAAAATTAACAAGATAGCCTGGTCCTTAATTGCCGAGCTTAGAAGTAGTTGCCCTTGGGGATGGCGCAGAATATGCCGACGGCCACGGCGGAGATGATGAGAGCACCGATGATGGCCTGGATGAAGATGGTGTCTTGGATTTGGCGGAGAGCAGGTTCTTGAACCCAGACTTCGCGGTCAAACACCTTTCGGATAACATTGCGCTTCTCATATCTGGCGACCCATGGCTCGTCTTCCCAGGAATTGCTTGATGCATGTGAGTCGATGCTCTGGAAAGAGTCGGACTTGATGTCATAGCTTTGCGGCTCGTCATCAGATGCAAAAAGCTCCCATGGACGCAAATGTCGGTGATGCATGCCGTGCAAGACCACACACATGCCCTTCCATGCTGCGATCAATGTTGAGCTACCGATGAAGAATCCGATGAGAGAGATGACGCGCCATGCACGACCGGCACTGCTAAGAGTAAGGATGATCGCGACTATCAAGCCGGCCACGATACCGAAGATACCAAGGCCGCGAGCGAAGATGACACGAGGACGGTTGCCATTGCAAATAGTCCAGCGGATGAAGTTAGGGTGCGCCTGGCAACGGAGCGACCACTCGACAGTAGTGATGATGTCACTGAATGCGGACGGGTGTGTCGTGTTCTGCAGAGCATGCAACAGTGCTGTGCGCTCTTTTGATGAGAGGTTTAGTTGGCGCGAACCATTGTCGGCAATGTAGATGGAGATTATGCGATTGATCTCTTCTCGGTAGGGCTGGACAGATACTGTGGCGGATGAGCGATTGGACACTAGAGAAGAGAGGAGATCAGCAAAGGTTATACTCACGTGGTTTCCACTTTAGTCCTGCGTTGTCAAACGCACCAGCAGCACGTTGAGTGTGATCAACTTTGCCGGTGGTCATGCTCTCATCGTACGAGTCAAGAGAATACTCGCGCCCAGCAGGCTCGACACTGGTAGGTGTACGAGGTGGGGTGAAGAAGGGGTTGTTGCTGCCCTTCTCCGATTCAGCGACCTTGCCCTCGTTGGCGAAGTCGGTTCCTTTCAAGATGGCTGCAGCGTCGGCATTGAAGTTTGCTGGGACGTTTTTGGCGTCAGAGTTCTTTTCGCCAGTCCACTCGGGAGACAGAACCCTCTCGCTTTCTGGTAGCGCATTGAAGCGCTTGACGTAGTCGCGGTACCAAAGGAAGAATTGCAGATTCTCTGCCGACAGCTCAATGTATTTGAGGAAGTTCATAAAGTCACGGACCGTGCAGGGCTGGCAAGAGTCAGCATTGCTCCTCGTGAAGGTGATGCGGAGAAGAGTGGGCACTTACAGGGCAAGCACCGCCTGCGATGATGGTGTCAAAGGACAAGGCCTCGGGAATACCGTTGGACATGCCGCTGCTGCCAGACTTGACTGATTCATGGATCGACCTTCGCTGATGTTCACTCGAGTTGGTCGAGGCAGTGCCAGGACGAGGCACACGCTCAGGACGGCGATAGGACAGTGAGTAGACCATATTGAGCAGCCTCTAGCGTCAGGGTCTGATCAAGAAGGAACGTGGTGATGTTGCGGGGCAGTGACGACAACGCTTGTCAAGTCGCGTGGTCGTTTGTAGGTGATAGGCA
The DNA here is from genome assembly GCF_024291825.1 of Alternaria postmessia. NCBI lineage: Eukaryota > Fungi > Ascomycota > Dothideomycetes > Pleosporales > Pleosporaceae > Alternaria > Alternaria postmessia. The sequence continues at coordinate 174,552 of NW_026260120.1, forward strand.
AGAGCAACCGTTTACACGCACCGAGCCGCGCGTAGAGATGGAGTGCTATATACCTACCCGATCGATGGGGCGAGTGGAGTACCGGGTCCAAGCTAAGGGAAGACTGGAAGAGAGCTATTGGGGTAGCCGTCCAGTAGTTGCGCACAGAGACGACCTTTGTGTAAGACAGGTCGTAGCGCGGACCTGACTAGTGATGGCGAACAAAAAGTGGAATGGAGGTAGAGGAAGTTTGCGCCGTGCGTCTCGAGAGGTCAAGTATGTAGAGATGATGGGGTGTTTATACCCAACTCTCGGCATGGCCGCATACCCATGCCCATCTCGGCCAGAAAGCGCTTCGTTCGTGACAGGCACATGGCTCTCCACCTCTACTGCTTCCTGCCGCGTACGGGCATTTGCCCAAATGAGAGTCGGCTGTAGCGTGGGGACGTCAACGCCTGGTTGCACATGGGATCCTCGAGGTCGCCGACGAGTAGGCGCGCCCCACAGCAAGCGTATCTGCAGCACCGCGACAGATGGCAGAGGCTAGCATACCGGGACATGAAGATATGCACTAGTGCCACGCGCCGTGAGGAGTCGGTAATCTGGGCAGAACCCGTGTCGATCGTCTGGGCTCGGACTAGCCCCATACCACAATTGCAAATCTCTACCCGGTTTACCAACCTTCTGGCTGTGTAAAACACACCATGGCGCCGACGGTCAAATGTCACATTGCGATGCAGCCGTTGGGAAATGAAGACTCGACACACCCACCTTGTCAGAATGTCTTGGTGTTCTAGTGATGCAAGAGATACCTCAACGTTCGCAAGTGCGGGTGGAGAACCGAAGCGAGCGACAGTCACGATGCTACTTTGAGAAGCTGCAAAAGCTACAAAAACGCGGAGTGACGTTCTCTCAGACAGCCACAATGTTCTTTTAGACAGCCACGAATTTCATAATTGTACGCGATCGACAGTGCATGCATAATGCCAGCAGCAAACGAACGCCAACACTCCAATCGGCAGCCGTCATCGTCGGGATTAGCGGTCAGGATGCGCGCATGCAGCCTTTGCCCGCGTCGCGCTCGGCCTCGAATCGTCACCACGCGTACCAAACTATGCGACCACTGCTTCGCTTAAGCCTGGCCATTCTGCAACACCTCATCGACAAAAAGTTTGCTTCGCGCTCTCACCACTTAGAGTTGTCTTGTGGCTTGCGAGTCATTGCGATAACGTTGAACCGGTGGATAAGGCAAAAGCAGAGTTGATCGGATCCCAGCCCGCTGCCAATCTGGTATGCAGCAACGGCAGAAGCAAATGTGCCGCCTACGACATACCCAAGCTGCAACCGAGATGGGGGAAACGCCACCATGGTCAGGTCCTTGGAACCTCCAAAGTCCGGACTCCTTTGGTGCCAGGCTGATAGAGACAAATGGGTATTACTCGGTGGAATATGTCGCGCGAATCCTATATTCCACTCTACCCCTATAAACAGCATCATCTTCGGCGATGCATGAAGGGCCTTTTCTGCCGACACCCGTCGACGTCAAAGATGAATCGTGGACACCACGTCTCAACACTTGCGATGCCAGCACCAGATTCTGAGGATAGATAGCCGAAAGTCAAACCCTGTCCCCGCGGAATGTTGATCGATCATGTGGCTACGAACAAGCGTACGAGATGCGAAACTATCTGTAGCAAGCCCCGATCGTGGGTCCCTTGTGTTGCGCGATGGTGCTGGGCTGTTAGCTCAAACGCTTCGTATATGCCGTACGATGGTAGAGATGTAGCGCTAGAGCTTAGATCCGCCGAAACTTTAGAATTTCAGAACTTTGACACTGAGTCGCAATGGGTCATTGACAAAAGCGGATTCACATCTTCAGGGATTTCCTAAACGAGGTATGTGAGACACGATCTGCAGTAGCAACTTTGTACGCGTCCTACGATACTCGCCACCGCAAACTTTCAAAATACGATCTCAAACCTCGTTAACATCGCGCAGCCCGCTACGCATTTGGTCGCTCAAATTTGTCAAATCGCTCAGGCCAACAGCCCCCAATCAGTGGGACTTTCGATGCTAAGATCTAGGCTGCTTCTAGCGGCACGCGCTTTGGCCTCGCCGATTGGACTCAACCCACAGGTTGGGAAATTGACGCGATGTGAGCTACGCGTGGCTTGTACCTCGACGCATTGGACCCTGTGCACCCAGCCCGCGAACGGGATGTGTTTGCATGGAGTTGTTTCTTTCTTCTTCCCGTGCAACGTCCTCGCTATTACTTCCGAAGCCCTGGATCTGGCGAATGCTTTCTGTCGTACCGATAAGATGGGTTCAAGCCAGGATTGTTGTCGTATATCTTTGCTAATCGACTGTATACCAGGGAGCCTATGGTGTAAGTCTCTGTACCCCGCTGCTCGGTATCCCTTAAACGTCATCGACCAGCAACATCCTCCTTGAGGAACTTCCATGTCGCAGCACCGAACGTTTCAACAGACGAACAACCGGAAAGAGGGCATGTGTACGCGACGACAGCGGGAGGCTCAGGGGAAAAACTGATGTTCGCGTAGACTGGCATGTAGCGTGACGCCTCCAACAAGTGAGCTTGTGTGACGTGATTGGTGCACTGAGCGGCACATGGGAATTGCGCATATCGCTGGCCCGTCTTTTGCAGAATCCCATGCCCTCATCTCCGTCCCGTGCGCACATACGATCGTGGGCTTCCTTTCGACCTAGGTCCAGCTTCCAGACAACTTAAAGGACTGACCGCTTTGTGGCCGATGCTGCAGAAGCTGCTATGGAGTTGACGGCAAGCGGCTTGTATGCTGAAGAGCTGACAAACACAAATGCAATCCCGTACGCCTGGCGTTCTTGGTGGGCGCCAGCGATATATTAAACAGGCAGGTAGCTGGGTACGTCTGCTTGGTCTAGCGATAGAGACATCGGTCGCGAGCCGAGTCCATGCGTTGCAGTCCGTGAAGGTGAGTGCACAGCTCGGTGCACGTTGCGTCAATGCTGAGCGATAGAGGCAATGGCAACGTGTCGATGAATCTATATTGAAGGAACATTCGGTGACATCTGCCACGCTAACCAATTGCATCCGACGACAGAAGGTGACACGAACGATTAGAAATCATCGTCACATCGCGATAGTACCACTGGTGTGTACATCTCACGGAAGCGTAGACTCGCCAACTGCCTTTCGCAACGGATTGTTCGACGAACAATGATCATGTCGATTTCCAATGGCGATGGCGTGTTGTGATCAGAAGAGCATGGTATTGCATAACTTTCAACTTCTATTCATCTCTCGTGTTCCTTTCAATTCTCCCTTTACTGCACTCCTCGAGTAGAAAAGGTTTCTCGTCCTTGCACGCCGTCCACACATGCCGAACTATCTCCCTCTGGCCATGATATTCGGAAAAGAGAGGTGAGCAAACGGAGACTCATGGTGAATGAGACCCTTAGAGACGTTCCATTCTTCGAACATGTTTTACGCAAAACAGCCCTTGACAAACAAGTTGTTAATCATCCAAATACTTTACTCCTAATGCTATTTCCTTCCATCTTCGCTCTACACATCGTCTAAATGGCACCTTCCTGGCGGGAACCTCAACATGCCTGCCGTACGCCGATCACTCTGATAGAAACTACTGATGAGCAACCGCTCTCCCAGATTCCACGATTGGGGTTCCAGGTCATTCATTATCACAGATCTTCCTTGGATCCAGATTCGCCGCTCATCGTACATTCTATCGGCATTTATCACACCTTCGCCCTCGCCCAAGCGGTAGCCTTGTCCGAATTACAGCGTACATTAAACGATTGCCTCCGCATAGGATATCACGGCCGCTATTGTGACCTGATCGATTGCAGTTATCGGGGGTTGATCACGGTGTGCAAGGAGAGTACGCTGGATGGTTATATGTTCATGCGCGAAATTCCGGTGAGCGAGTTTCGCTTGGAGAAGCTCAACATGTCGCACGACGCATCACAGGCAGGAACACGTCTTGCAAAGGAGACCAAAACCAACACGCAAGTAATCGATACTGCATGGCCACTCGTTAGGCTGCCCGCCACACCAGAGCAGCACAAAGAACCAACAACTCCGAAACGCATAGCGAGGCGGGGAGAGCACGTTGTGATGCACGAGCCCGCTCCGTCATCTCCGCAATTACCTCCACTAGGTGTCCAATTCGACAAGGAACGTCAGCCAGAGTGGTCACAGACTCGCGTGCCATGGTTCGACCGACGGGACGATGCACCGTTCCGTAGACCGGGCCAGACGCCATATGCGCAAGTCATGGCCTTCTCGACAGCTGCGCCTACTTCGTCTACATGTTCTGTTCGGTTAGGATCTGGGCACCGCAGCGAGTACACAACAGCAGCTTCCCGAGAGCCGAGCAACATATAGCATGAGAGACATTGTCTGGTGCGTGGGAGAAGAGGTGAGATAGCTACGTCAGTAGATGATAAAAGCAGCGTCTTCAGAAGGGCTGCCGATTAATCATTGGGTGTGATCATGATTGGAGATGGTTTATTCGGTAATTGAGTTTAGTACAAATGGTTCGCATGCTCGTACAAGGGTCAGAAGCTGACTATTCAGAATGCACTCGAGGTACCAATAACATTTTTGCAGTGAGGAAAGGGCTTGTAATGACGCTGTGTTTGACTGATTGGTCATTTGATCTGGCGACCAGGCTTCATGCTGTAATTACAATGTCGCTGCACCCTTGAAACCTCTTCCCCAAGTTTGGTCATCATGCTCTTTTACAATCCCTTCCGAGAACCCACTCTTCCTGTAGGTTCTCGCTATAGACATTCTCCCGCCCAGTCAATCTGTGACACTCTCCCTACACACTCAAAATCCACAATACCAGTCGCAACAAAATCCACACTCTGCTCTGGCAAATCCTCACTTGGTCACTTTTCTTGGCGCCAACGCTACTGCCTGGACCCCTGGCAAGTGCGCCCCCGGCACGTACCGCTGCGACCCCACCCTTACTACCATCGAAATGTGTGCTATGTACGGCTGGATTTTAGTTTTACTTTTTAGATCGAACACTTGGATCATCAATGCCGTTGACGGTGTGTCATACTGCCATGATGCTTGAATTTAAGGCAGCATGTGCACTATGGGGTTGAGTATGACGATGCGATTGCTTACTGTGATGCAGCGAACTTCATCACGCCGATTGGAAAGGAAAGGAAGAGCGCTCGTGTACTCACGCGAGGGTGCTTAAGTGGCTTACATGGGAAGGCTAATGTAGATTTCAGGCTAGCACATTCAAGTAGTGAACTGCGTTTTGCCATGCTTCGGTATCTGCTACTCCTGAAGATCTTCTCATATATACAAGGCATGGGTGACGAATGACTTAGTCTACTGAGCCTACACAGACCAATCGGTAAGCATCAGCAACTACTGCACGTTAGAAAGAGGGTGTGTGGGGTTGCACCGACCATCACAGGTGTGAGTGGGGCTTCGCGGAAGAGGCGCCCAACGAAGAAGCAAAACGGATGCACAAATGTGGAGTACTCTTTGGTAGATGAGATCTACAAGATCTACCTATCGAAATAGCAATTACACTGAATTCCCTGACGCGTGATCATGTGAGCAACCGTCAATGCTTCTCTGACCAGTTGGTTTCTGCGTTGTCGACAAAAGCATAGTAAGACAAAGGAATGACAGGGGGTGATCTACGCACGAAATGCCTTAAAAGTCGAAGTAACAGCCCGCGTCGCGTTCAAGTGCCCTGGAAGCGCGGGGATCCAGTCCTGATCACCGATGTCCTCGATGACCTTACGCGGCACGCTACAGCTGTTCATCATCTCCATGCTTTGTGTTTTCATAGACGAGCATCCAACGTAACATTCTTCGTCCATGATCTTCTGCAATGAGTCGTCCTTCCATCCGAAGACATAGTCGCCGTGATTGCCGTACCCGGTATGGTCACCGAAAGAGTAGACAAAGGGCTGGCTACCGTCTTCTGGCCAGAGCGAAGGGTCGTTGAACGGTGCGGTTTCGTAGATGACTTCGTACATGAGTTGAGGCATACGCACGGGATGGGAGGTTGGACAAGGGCCTTGGCTTTCAAAAGTACCAGATACTGGATAGGCCTACAGTACATTAGATGGCATCATCCCAAGCGAGGTAGGGTTTCTTTTACCATGTGCGCCATGTGGTCTGGTGAATCGAGATCTTTACCATTCCAACAGCTACTACAATCAGCACGGCTCTGGCATCAAGGAGATATGTCATTGCTCACGTTGGAAATCTCAAGTTAACCATGATGCCTGCGGGGCAGGGCTTGGTAGGAAACGCTTTAGTCTCCGGGAAGCGGGTGCCTGGGTTTTGTAGACATGTGTACGTGAGTTGTGGGTACCTATCCGCTTCCGATTTTGTGGTTGCGGTTGGTGAACCGATTAGCATGCGAAAGCCCGGTTGAAAAGCTTTCACTTTCGCCTTCTGCTGGTAGTCGGCAAGTTGGTTCTGCATATAATAAACGGTCTTCATAGGTGGGAACAGTCAGTACACGTCCCTTGTCTGGTTTGTGCTTTTAGGACTCACCATGCCACCATTCTGACCTTCGAACCCTGCATTGCCTTTCTGACTGACGCGCTTATAGGTTCCGTTCCTAGCGCGAAAATAGAGAGAAGCGGTCCAGTAGTTAGAGAAATCGTCTGCAGGCTGGCATGTGGTGCAGGTGGACATTGCTGGTGGATCATGAACATCCGGGCTCATGTCAGGGACGAAAGAGTTTCCTCCAATGATCTGGTGGAGATGGGCTGACGGAGCGTTTCCAGGCTCAACTAAGGGATCAAGACGGTCTACCACGAGCTGCGAGCACCCGAACCGGATGAGAGCATGGGTCGGGGCAACGAACGCCAACGCGGTAAGAGACTTCAAGAGCATCTCGAGCTAGTTTTTCGTGAGCTGCAGGCAAGTATAGAGAGATATCTTTGCAGGAGCTACTCCGACTTATGTGTTCGAGAAACATCAACTCTTCATAACAGAACGGAAGTAACAGACGACGCTACGGACGGGCCGCAGCGCAATTCATTACTCCGACTGCATGCTTCAACCGATAAGGACATGAGTGCTACCAATGCCTGGCTCGAAAACTACATTAGCCCCACCTAATATATGTGAACGATTGTCGAATGTACTGTACTGTTCAGAGCAAGTGCCGGGTTTGATGGATCAGCGTTCATTTGGGCTTTGTCGAACACATTGGAATCAATTTTCAGATCCCTGCAATTGTGAATCGAATATGTGACATCCAGCTCACACGCTGTTATCATTCGGCAGTCCAGAAGGGGGGTATGTTGGCTGATAACCCGCAATTGTTGGGGTCCACTCGCTACTCAGTAAAACCGCACAGAATCCATGAGAAGAAAGCGAAGATAGTAGCGAAAGGAGGATAGCGCAAGCCTGAGGGACATTCACACCGTATGCCATAAAAACCATGCGAGCGTATCATACACGACTGTATATGACACAGGACAGATGCGAACTCCAGCATGATCTTCCGCGTAACCGAGTTGACCCCACAGACCGTGCCATGAAGTAGATTGGTATGCGGGGCATCAGCCCTAACAGCCACATATTTTCAATCGACCTTCTGTTTCTTTGCTAAAGGTTGCTAAGGAGCATAATCGGTCATAAGCTGTAGCTAGCCAGCTGTGTAAAGGGCAGCATGGGAATCTTGCGCGGCGAGGTATTGCTCGATCCAGGCATAAGTGGCTCATGGGCGTAGCGGAGGGTATAACGCGTATCGCGCGGAATATTGTATCAAGTGTACGGCCGCGGAGTCCTCTACATGGTATAGATGACCTGTGGGGAGATGATGCCCTATCCATGGAAGTCTTAGTGGGATGGTAGGTGACAAGTGCGCGACAGAATGCTTCGCGGCGCGATGCCGGTTGCGCCTACCCGAAAACGGCATAGGCAATCCGTAGACACGTGTCAGCCCAACCATCAAACTCACCGCTTGAGCCTCATTTCCATCACGATCGCTCACTAGATCCTCCAACCTGCAGAAACGTAGATCTCAATGCAGGACCGCACCAATGATAGCTCTTGGAAGTTCAGGGCGCTGCACCAAGGATGCAAACGCTTATGTCTCACGTCGACTCTGCAGATGAGCCCCACGCGTGAGGGTGCTCCCACGGAATGACTCTTATCGTACGTGCGCGATCGTTGAGGCTGTTGACAAGGCTAAACTTGGATGCAATGATCTTTTGCAGACCGCTCGGTGATGTCTTCCCCATAGCGGTGTGTTGTCTGGAGTGGATCTCGAATCTGGGGACGCGACTATATAGAACTGAACCTGTACTTCGCACTTTGAGAACGATCGATACATCTGCCCCTACCGTCATATTGTTAGATTCATTTTTTAATCTTCGTCATTCGAACACAGCACCATGCCCATCATGTCGCCTCACGTCATCACTGCTTTTCAGCAGTACCTGAGATGGGATAACGATATCAAACGACACCTCGATGCAAAGACTCGAGCGAGAACAGTCTCAATTACAAGGAGTAGCCGCGCTGCCTCCATGGAAAGACAAGACCAAAACGTGTGGCGCCCGAGTAATGTGAGGAGGAATTCAGCGGGGAGTGAATGGTCAGTGTAAATGATGGGAGGTATGGGCCTGAGTTGGAGAGGTATGTCTCACTCTCACTCTACAATTCGAAGACACTTTAGCATGCTTCACCATTCACTATGAGCATATGGCAAGCCTTGTGCCATGACAGAACTCTTCGAATGAGACAGTTTTCTTGCTCAACCTCATCCTCGTCCAACCTCTGAGAGTTTCATTCTCGAGCATCACAAACTGACAATCAGATGCAGAACACCACAATCAACTCCTACGGCATGATCAGAAACCCATACCTCGACTACCTGTACCAAGGCCAGTACGAGTACGAGTTCCTCAACAACATCAAGAACAACGCCAACCAGCACATTGGCGACTACAAGGCCCTTGCGGCTAAGCCACCAGCCCAACACGATGCTTTCCTAGACACTGTTAAGGACCATGCTTACCACGTCCCCGCCTACTTCGACCGAAGCGAAGCGCCCAAAAATACACATGAGCATGCTAGAGAAGAGGTGAAGCTCGAATTTGACCCTCCACTCAGCCATTATGCGGAGCTTAGAGGTGGTCTGCCGATTGGCTATGTCTGGATCCCACCAAGTTCTCCTGAACCTGAGCCTATGCCACGCAAGGCAACTCCGGAGCAAGACGTCGTTCCCGTCACTCCGTCAAGGCCAGTCAGGACTGTGACTACTATTAAGAAGCCCAAGAGGAAGAAGACTGTCATTTTCGCCTTCAGCCCTTTGCAAAAGAAGCGCAAGCGAGAGACTACCGCCGAGTACCATATGCGCTTCACCAGTCCACTTTCGGAAGAGCTGTCGGATGCGCCTAGTGGTTTGCTGACACCTGAGCCGAGAGAACTTGTACTGCATCGCAGGTAGTAAGTGGGCATGATACGTTCGGTGGATATTGGTGGACAAGACCAAGTGGTAGATCAAGAGTGGGAGAGGTTACTACGTATAGGAAGTTGGCTGATAATGGGGCTATAGTTCTTTCTTCCCATTTGCCTTCAATGCCATACCCTTTTGTCTCCTCACACCCGCAAAGCCTTCTAGTATACCGACCCACATCTGAACCAACGTGATGACTATCCTCGCAACGTGATCTTTCCATTCAAGGAGTGGTTTCCTTCCACGCATGAACTTGGCATCTATTACCTCCCACCCAGCATCACCTCCTAATGCCTCTCCAACCTGCAATCCACTCCGACAACCATCCTCATGAAAGCCATAACCTGTCCATGCGCCTGCGTACCAGATACCTTGCTTTCCTTGAATCTCATGAAGCCGATCTTGCGCGAACACCATGCGGGAGTTGTACAGTGGATGTCGGTATTGGTAGGTTGCATGGGTCAGAGCCGGAGAGGGAGGATGTGGAGGGTTGAGAGTGACAAGTACGTTGTTGTAAACTTCGCGCGGGATATGCTGCAGAGTGTTCATGTCGTAGGTCAGGCAGACGGTCTCGAGAGCACCCGAAGAAGTGGTCAGGTTTGCGTACGATGGAGCTTTAGACTTGGATGTGGTGATGTAGTTCCAGGCGGACCAAGCTGTGCGTCGATGGGGCATAAGCTAGACATTGTTAGCTACACTTGCATATGTGGGGCATTTGAAACTTACCGAAAGATCGGAATGCAGGTATGCTGTATTCGGCGTGGTCTCGAATGCATCCATAATCTCCTTCTCTGCCACTGTCGCGTCGTCACCTAGCATCCACCTCGCCTGATCTCCGTGACAAGCAAGCACCACTTCATCGAATACCTCCGTCTTTCCCTCTCCTTTCCCACCCAGCCTTAATTCCACTTTTCCGCTCTTCCTAGTCACAGCCAGGACCGGTGTACCAAGATGGCCTTCACAGTTTCCAGCCAACTCCAATACAGCATCGATATATTTGCTAGATCCTCCTTCCACGGTCAACCATGGCGGTCTCTCTGCAATCGTGCTGAGCAGGTGGTGATTCCACATAAACCGTACTAACGTCAATGCCGGGAACTCAAGAGCACACTTATCGGCACCGGTACTCCATACACACGCAGTCATTGGAATTAGATAATCGTCTCTGAACGCGTCTGAATATCCTTCTCTTTCAAGATACTCGCCAATGCTCATCTCTGTAGCGGCGACAGCTGCAGATGAGCCTGGAGTGATGGCCAGTAGATCTAGAGCAAACTGGTTGAACCGGATGATGTCGAAGATCATGCGCCAGAACGAGGGTTTGAGTGCATTTTCAGGTTGCGCAAAGAGCGAGCTGCCTGACGTGCCAGACCATTCAAAAGCACCAGCGTCACGAGATATCCCAAAGGTCATCTCTGAGGCTACAGTCTTGACTTGCAAAGCTGACAGAAACTTTATGAAATTTGCTGGGCTTTGTTAGTACCGAAACAACACGGGCGCAAGTTATGGCAGGAGACGAACGGTATGTAGCGGTGTTGAGAACGATGAAGCCCGTATCCACGGGCGTGCTCTTGCCATTGTGCGTCCATGTCACAGTGTTTGTATGACCACCAAGACGTTCCTCTTTCTCGAAAAGATGCACCTCATGCTGGGTATTACGGAGTGCATAGAGGGCGCTCAGGCCAGATATGCCACTACCAACGATGGCTATGCGCTTCTTTTCCATCTTGCCGCTCATGATCAACTAGCGCGTATCTGTGGCGGGTATACTAACGGCCAGGTACACGATATGAGTTGACGCACCAGAGTGACGAAAGAAGTTGAGCAAAGAAAAGAAGTTGCGCAGAGCTCCGAGTCATGATGTCATCGATCTGAAGCGGATGTCGTTTCAGTGGGTGCATGACTAGTACCAAAGGAAAACGAACACGTTCAAAGTGTAGGCATTGTAGGTATCGTAAACTCTCAGCTTGATGTCCGGAGCACAGCGACTGGCAAAGAAGTCGGCGGCATTGCACGCTGTCACTGGCCCTGGGGTTGGGGCCCGCTCTCATGTGGACACCGCAGATCTTGACCCATGGCAATATCAGAGTTATTGTGGAGTCGGTGTTGCATCTTTGCATGTTGCTAGTATGTTGAATATATGAGACGTTTGGGGAATGCTGTGACACGGCTGTTGTGCACACGGCACTGGAACGGCCAGAACGCCACCTACGTAAGGACGGCGACAGCACCAGGAGCGAATCTGACAGTATACTGTGTCAACAGGATAGCGTCAGACGTATCGGCAAAGCAACAAAGGAGAGGTGGAGATGTTGCTAGAGCACAGGAACTCGTGGTGTCCTGCACCCCAGTTCTAGAATGGAAGTGGCACACGTGACACGGCAGGGATGACCTTGGCAAGTGCGTAATGCGCCTCATGGACTCCGGCCTCCAGACTCGACGTTGCATTCACAAACACATCCAACCACGTCGCTATTCGCATTCACAGGACAATAGACATCGCCGAGCTTACACGACCCGAACCGGTGCTGCCCATACCACACCACAGCCATGTCCAATCTCATCGACGCAGATGCAGGCACCGAGCGCTTCAGCGGCTACGAAGCCGAGTTGAAGCTGGTGCAGGCCGACCTCAGCCAGCAAATAGAGCAGATCAAAGAGACAAGCGGAGAGCCCAGGAAAGCCGCCATCAGCAGAGCAGAGCGCGCGCTGGAAGAAGCCGAGGAGCTGGTGAGTTGTCGCCTAAACACTTATGTCGCGCGTATGGACAACAACAGCAACAACAACGCATGACAAGACTATGTTCAAGACCAGGTTACTGACATAGACATGCGACAGATTGGTCAAATGCGCCTTGAGAAGTCCAACATCCCCGCAAACCTAAAGTCCAAATACAACGCGCGCTTCCGCAACTTCGAACACGACCTCGACTCCCACAAGCGCAAACTAGAAACCTACACCTCGGACAAGTCCAAACTCTTCGGCAACCGCTATACCGACGACCCAGAGAGCGGCGATGCCCAGCTGGAGCAGCGCCAACAACTCCTCTCCGGAACAGATCGTCTGAACCGGTCGAGTGGAAGACTGAGGGAGAGCCAGAGAATCGCGCTGGAGACGGAGCAGATCGGCGCAGGCACGTTGAGTGACTTGCACAGACAGCGGGAGCAGATTACAAACACAAGAGAGAGACTGCTGGAGAGTGAAAGCTACACTGATCGGAGCATCAAGACGTTGAGGGGCATGGCGAGACGGTATGTATACCTGCCACTCCCACCTGTCCCCTACTCCAGTTGATGTGGAGTGTAGATGGACGCCCTTTTGATATAGGTGACAAGAGTGCTAACGATTTGTGATTTAGCATGGCTACAAACCGCATCATCACGATTGCCATCATTACTGTTCTGGTGCTGCTTATCATCGCTGTCATTTACAGCAAGTTTAGATGATTGTTCTTACGTTCGAGAAGCGTTTTCCGCCTGGCGTCTGGAGTATAATACGCTGTGCGGATGGGTGTTGAAGCTAAGGCTTAGGTATCAAATGGCATCCACTTCAATGGTTTCAAGGGGCAGCAGTTTATCACGGGTACAATAAATTGCAACTCTGCTGTGACCTTATGTGCGCTGATACGCATTAATTATTTTACTAAGACATTAGGTATCTAATCTACGCGTATTACATTACGTCTCATTACTCCCAAACGTCCGCCATATTGCGGCTGCACGCGAAGCTCATTTCCAGCCAGGAGCTATTACAATTAACTCAAACAACCCGGAAATCGTTATGCGTTCCGAAAGAAAGATACATGCTGTAAATCGCCCAGGAAAAACGTTGCTGTGGGAAGAAACCTGTCGTGACAGCGAAGACTCGAAGTCTAGAGTGAACCTGAAGGAAAGTGTATTTGAAATGTGTCGCAGAGCGAAGCACAAGAAACATGGAAAGAATGGCGGGGTCTTGCTATGAGCCTCGTCTAAGGAGTGACAACACATGTGACCTTCTCAGCTTTCCGATTATTGAACGATAAGAGTGTGTAAAGGAAAGGGCGCGTGAATCCAGTGGACTGATTCCCGCGTTGAGAGGCGAATGCCGCCTGTCCACACGACTAAGACCTCTAGGGTTGCATGTGTCGTTATATACACATGGTATGGTAACACGACGAATGCGATAGAGGCATGTCGTGATCGAGAATGACCTCCGATCTGGTCGTGCAAAGCCTGTGCCGTTGGCGTACCCGAAGCAGCTGTGCTTCATATCTTCGGAAGTTGTCCAGTCTTGTTCTCGGGTTAGGAGAGAACATATCCTGCGGATTTGGTATTTGTAACGAGCGTATTATTTAAGGTTGATGGGTGTAGGCATCCGATTAAGTTGTTATGCGGAAAGGTCAGCTAGAGGCTATTCAGTCTACTGAGCCGACTGGGAAAGGCGTGAGTGGTAGCTGCTTATCAGCTCCAGGTGTTCGTGGCGGTAATGGAGAAGGCGCCCTCTGGCTGCTCGGGTGTCGGGTGTGGGAACCCAAGGCCAACGGCGATCCAGTTCGCAACGGGGCGGGCCATGGAGGGCTGAATGGTGTGATGGGTGACATGCGCAGAGGATCAGGCCTTCCTTGAAAGCGTGTAGCAGATCGCCCTCGCGTCGAGCTCTGTGTGCTTTGCGAACTACCGCTTGCATTGCGAGAGTGATTGTTGTAGCTAGGTAGACGTAGCGTTGGTGGACGACTACTGTTTGCGACAGAGAAGCGACCACTTGGGGTGCGAGAGAGCGTTGGCACAAGGGGTTGAAGAGGGATGTCGCTTTGTACCGAGTCGGCCCTCGGAATGGTTGTCTCGAGCTTGAGGGTGTGGGAAGTGCTTGATCGCGTCGTTGTTCGTGCTGTGCTGGGTCTCGTTACATGGGTGGCGGTACCCGGCCCAGTCATGGTGGTGCGCACCGTACTGGGTCTTGTCCTAGTAGTAGTAGTAGTAGTTGGACGAATAATGGTCGTCCGTGCCGTGTTCGGTCTCGTCCTGGGAGTCGCCGTAGTAGGTCGGGTGTTCCCTTGGCGACCAGTCCTCTGTTTTTGGCGCTCGATATCGAGAATTCTAGCGTTGGTGTATTGCGGCACTGCTGAGAAGTAATGCGGCGCCAGCAGAGCGAAAAGAGGTCGCATAGCTGGTATGCAAGCGCATATAATGCCGACGTTTACTTCCACTGCAGATAATGTCGCATGATCCACGTTATCGAACGATATGTCGGTCGAATTGGCGATATTATCTAGGGTGTACAGCCGTATGATAGAGACCATCGTGACGCTATTGGTGTCAGCATTCGTTGACCTTGCAATGTCTGGTCCTGCCTCACCTAGCACCTAACACAAACACGGCCACCAAGCCTTCTTTTTGCGATTTAGGTAGATGAAGAGCCCGAACGATGGATAGCGGCATGAGAAAGATCACCACGTCTTGTGCAATATTGACACCGGCGTTTACAACCCATATGATGAGCTGATTCACACAACGCCCATCATCGATGGACTTATCCCATGAAAAGGCGACGGGGCTGCAGATAAACACGCTCGAGAATGTCGCCCACCCCCCATAAAGGATTACGATACTGAGCATAGCATAGCAAGCTATGCGGAAGCCTCGCACAGGAAATATGCGGAGATATTGCACGAGGATAGAGATCTTTGTGACCGCAAGGGTGAGGTTGTAAACCCAGACGCTTGCCCAGAAGGCCTAACTTCTTGTCAGTTGAAAGCTTAGGGAAGCACGGAGAATGAAGTTCGTTCAGTCAGCGTAAGCTGTGTACCTGCAGCAGATACGGTGTAGCTTGCACAGGGCACTGTCGAAGGATAAAAGCGTTGAGGAACTTACTGTACGTAGAGTAACTTGCTCATTGAGTTCAAGCCGCGACTTGTGTTCGCCCAACCCATTCATTACTTGTTCCGCCGTCAGCACGGCAAGTGCGACGGAAAGAATCTGTACGTGGTCAGCTAGAAGTGCACAGTTCGTGATCCAGGTTCACCTACCATAGCAACCACGATGCACGCATCCTCAAGCCCAGCTCCCTTCGATATTACCAATCGTGTAAAAAGACGTAGAAACACTATGAGACCAGAAACTAGTGTGAAAGCAAGTACAATGATATTAACCCGGGTACCAGCGGGCGTAGAGCTATCGAGATCCATGATGGCCTTAGTATTAGATGGACGAGTCGACAGAACAGAAAGGAGAAGAAAGCCGAGACGTAGGACCTGCGAAGGCTCGCATGGCTCAAGCCTTCATATTGGCTAATGCGGAGAAAATGGAGAATTAGGATGTTCGCAAGCTGGTCGTGATAGGAGATGCAGTGTGAGGTCGGTAGTACAGTACAAGACTGAGCCAGTCTCGGGAACGAACAGTGCTAGTGCATATGGCTCGTGGGATTGCAGGAAGAACAAGTCCTCATTGGTAAGGAAAGTCGGACGACATTAACCCCCGCACAGCTTGAGAGTGAGACGCAGGTTCCCGACGTTCATGCTGCATTGGGAAGCGCGAACAGGACCAATATCGCGTGGACTCCCCCCACCATGGGCACGTTCCTACAAAAACGACCGTCTCATACGTGACGATAGTCGCAGTATGCAGATCCCGCAGGGCACTGGCCTAATGGCGCCTTGTGGTAACTGGCCAGGCACCAGGTTTGGCAGAGAACGTGCGAAAATAGTCGAAGAAGGGGGGTATAATGTCACAACTATACCCCTAGGGTCAACTCGTGGCAGCCACCGTTAGGAAGCCACCGGGTTAGCTTAGTTCTAGGTTAGCATGGCTGAGGCGGTGCTACGGAACTGTTGATGTCGCATGTCATTGACTAGATGCCGCTTTTGACAGATCCGTTTCGAAAGCCTGAAGAGTGTCGTACATATGTGAACATGTCATGTGGTGACTTTGTTCTGTGGCGTGTGATTGCAATGTCTGTCGCGCGCGAGTCTTGCATGCAGGAAAGCGGCTGGTCCAGCAGAGACCGCGTACCTGCATGTCCCGTACTGGAAGTGTAGCAGTTCGCGTAGGATGGCGCAAGGCTAATGACCCTGCTGCAGATCTAGCCGAACGCAGACCGTGCACCGAAACCTTGATGTCTTTCTTACTGGTCTGAAACGACCCTAAGGCTATCGGCGCGCTCCCCACCATATAGCGTTTTCTTTCAAGGCAGCTTGTGGCTATCCCCCACCATCTTGGTAGATTTGGCGGAAATAGACGATATTGATGGGTAGTTGACCTCTTTCGGTACCGTACAAAGCCAAAAGATCACGCGACTAGCTTCGGCAATTTGGAGCTTGTTTTGCTCTTCGGCAGGCAGGGAACGACTGTGGCTGATATTCGGTTGTTCGATCACACATCCGAGTCACGCTGTGCGCGATATACGGCTCTTACCGGCCTCAGATGTAGGTTGAGTTTGGCCGACTACGAACTTTCTTGGCTCACAACCTTCTTTGCATCTTCGGACGGTCGTGTCACTTCCAAATCTCGCGATTCAGGCGACAAGTGTATTGAACAGGAACGATGCAACAGTTGGGGCGACCGGACTTTCGAGCGAGCAAGTAGCCGCATCTTCCCATGGCCGCCCACGTCCGCAAAGTTCCGAATAAGGCTCGGTCCCAGTTGTAGCCGTAACATTGCGATATAGGTGCAGCGCCTTAACGTCTGTGTAAGGCTGATGGAGAAAAAAGCGCTGTCAGGGTGAAGAGTGAAGTAAGGGAACGAGAACGAGAACAGTAAGCTTCCGTAGTGTGGTGGGGTCGGCATTGACGTTTCGAAGATGACTGGCCCTCGGTTTGATCTGGCGGAAAGATACTTTCCTATCACTCTGTCAAAGGGGTCTTTGCAATCAGCAAGGGATCGATCTATGAGCAGCTGTATAGAGGTCGTGCATAGCCAAGAGAGTTGTATCTATCACGGAAGCCTAGAAACGAAGACGGCAATTTTGGCCGCGTTTTGCGGCCTCCGAAAATGGTTACAGATCTTCGATATGTACGATGTTCGTGATGGTCACAGGCACATGGCCATGGATCTACCCGGTAGTACCTATTTGTGGGGTACATAGATAAACACTTTCCTTGCGAAAAGCTTAGATGCTTTTTCATATGACTCAAGGGAGGATTGTGGAGAGCCGCCTGAAGGATCGTCGGGTGGTAGTATCGGTGGATGCGACACGTAATTCACACGCAAAGCAAGAGCAACGCCGATGCCATGCCGGTAACGGACACTGCGTTGTCCGAGGGTAGTACTGATGCACGCCCACCTTCTGCTTATCGTTGTTATGGCCCTTCGTGGGTATCCGGTGCGAGTGTGTGAAAGCGCGGCATGCCTGCCGAAGAGCGGCCAACGATGGTGATACAATGCAGCAGCCAGATTAGCGACATGGGTTGTGTTGGCTAGGATGCTGACTGTCCGTAAGCGACAAGAACTTTCAGCACGGTAGGACGAGGGAGAGGCGCGCACACTTAATGTAGGATATCAGGGGAGTTGATGCCTAGCATAGTCTCAGAGCGTGCAAGCTGGCAAAAACAGCGGCATTACCGGTCAGGTCGGCTTCAGCGTACAGGACTAAGGTAGCCTTGTCGAGACGAGTGGATGCGTAGGCGGTAGTGGTGGTTCGGGCGCCAACAAACTCTTCTTCAATCAAGCGGCAAGCCGCAAAAATCAACGAAAAGCAGCGCAAAGCTAGCAATGGGTGTCAAAAATTCCCAGCCGACCCTAAGGCCAACTGGAGCGGTCATAGTTGTAGTTTTCAACTAGCAAAAACGCTACCTCGGACGAATCCTCACTGGTAAGCGTAAAGCCCGAGCACTTGGATGCAGAAGAGAAAGGAGGACGAGGGGGCGCGAGATTAAGTACTGCCAGCAGAAGAGCTAGAGACTTGGCGCACTAGAATCACATGACCGGGCACGTCCGCCTAACAGCGGGTCAGCGCCGGCATGGGCGTTTTCAACCAATGGCAAGACCGCAGTGCGATGAAGGCGGAGCTAGGCAGCAATTCACGCTTTTCTCAGCCTGCACAAGGTCTTGCTTTGTGGTTTCATAGGCACCAACATAATTCAAGCGTGAGACTTTACCTTCATTGGCCCGCCTGCTCATAAACACATCCTGCAGTTCTTCGGAGCACGCCCTACCCGCAGTCCAAGCTCACAAGACCTTTTTTCCAATCTACAAACACGAGTCAAGAGCGCGGCATGAGCGCCATTCTTACGCGCGGTATGCGCACGCTCCTATGAGAAGACGCTTGCGCATTCAGAGAACCTACATACAGGCGCGATGTTGCAAAGACCGAGAAATTGCAGGCTCGGCTCTGCGGTCATGCAAGAGTTGAGCACCAGCATCCCTTTGCGTGCTTCCTCCACACCGTTCAGGAAAGATACACTAGTCATTGTCGCTTACCCTGTCAAGCTAGCCAAGATATACAGAGAAGCAGCATCAACACTAACCTCGTCACTTGTAGCAAAAGCAACTCCCGCGGCCGCATCCAATTACCCTGGATCCACTACCATGCTCAGAATATTAAATACGAAGGATTAAATACATGGACTGATCTGTGGCTTAGAGGCTAATCACCATCTTCTGCTATTGGACCCGCCTGCAGAGTGCTCACAGAGACCAGACAAAGCCTGGGTACACGACCCGACATATAGTTATGCACGTCCGAGTCAGGATTGGAGCCTTTTGAATCCATATTCGCTGCAGGATTCCACTCCGGGCACTGTCAGCTGCAGTATTATCCAGCATAGGTCAGGAGTGCCACAAGTTGTGAGGCTTTATTATACCTCCTGCGGCAACTGTTGGTCGCCAAAGCTAGGGTAAAGGCGGATCCAACTCCCGAGTCGTTTCGGTGCCAAATGCCGATCGCGTTCGAAACGAAGCTTCACTTGTAGAGATGCGTGAGGGCGTAAACATAGGATATAATACATGTATGTGCTCCCGTTGCGTGATGTTCTGTGCGTGCCTTTCTCCTGCTTTACTTCACTAAACATCGTATTCACCAACACTACCAATGGTACCACTGCTCATGGAGACAACACTTTTGTCGGATATCTACATCCTGCGCTGCCCGCTACCTCCCTTGCGCGTGTGAGGGGCACTGCCCGTTGCAGCGGCTGGTACATTTCATTGTTCAGGAACATGGCTACCTTGGACAGCAGCAAGCCCGACTTCTATCACTTCTAGTGGGAAAGATCGCTTTCAATTACATGTATGTGCCTGCCCTACCTCTTACTAGACTTTCTCCACCTCATTTGGAGGTAGAGAGCTCAAAACAAGAAGAACTCGTGCGTCGGTTGATGTACTTCTGCAGGGGTATTGGATACCGGCTGTTGCACCACCGGAAGCTCCCTCCGGTTCCAAAGACCCGAAATGTCGACAGCGTACCGTCTGGCCAAACCCTCGAAACAACTCAAAGCTATGCGATGCGCACGCTCTGCCACCGGGCCCTTCATCATCTGCAGCCAGCGGATTGCCGTCGTAACACAATGGATCATCTTCGCTGCCTCACAAGATGTTGATATGGGATGTGAAAGGCCAAGAAGACAAACAGAGATAGCTTGCATGATATGGTGCACAAGGCACCACCAAGGGCACTGCTCATATAGCTGGGGACTATACTCATCTGGAAGTGAAGCAATGATCGTGCTTGCAGCCTCGATACAGCTGTCCGCCATGCGTCTCGAAAAGCTTGCATCATTTGCATCCCTCCACGGTTGCCGCCTGGCAGTCAAATATGGGCGTGTTAGTAGTATTCGTGCGCTGCAGAGTTGGAACCGAAGCAACATGCGCTCGCGGCCGGACACGTCAAGCGTTTTGCGCAACGGTTCATCTGGTCTTATTTCCTGGGGTAACGGTGAAGCCCACTGATCGAGACGTTGGCTCAAGAGAGAGGTATCCTGTTGAATATCGGTTGGCGACCGAATCATCGTACCCGCGGAGTAAAGGGACGTAAGAATGTTCTGGGTTATGATGGATAATTGAACGACGGCTCTGAAATACAGCCCCGAGTTGGCGTGTGTTCCTCTAGGTCGTATCGATGTTTGAGAAGCGTTTGAAACGATATTCGAAGAGCCGGAAAATATAGCAGATGTTGAAGACGATGCGTTCGTCGTACGCATGCTGTGTGCCGCCTCCATTTCCCCCGCTGGATCTTCTTCCGACACTGCCACGGGTAACGGCACTGAGCAGCAAGAATCCACGATAATGCTAGGCCTACCGGTAATGATACTCAGCGTTCTTTCGAGAGAGTATAAGCTCCACCACGTTTGTACCAAAGTCTGTCGTTTAGAGGCGCTTGCGGAAGGATCTTCGTTCCGTACGTGAAGGCCGAGGGAAAAGGCTGAACGAAGAGCCACCCCAACAAGCGTCCAAGCCCTACAATAGTCAGCAAACTTGTCCTTCGAAAAATATCTAGGTGTTGACTGAAACTCACCGACTAACTTGTCCGATACTTAGCCAGTAGAACGCGAGAAGACCCAAGCCTTGGATTCGCGGCACATCAGCATGAGTAGTTAGAGAAGCTTCATTCAAACCAAACGCCCGCGCCCTGGCTTGGAACACATTGGCGTCTCCTGTCGGCCAGTCCTTATTGTAAAGGTACGAATAATTTGCACCAATGGCGAAGACAAGATTCAAGATGGCCTGCCACTTGAGGTTGAGACGTGGGGCATTCCCCGCGCGCAAAGCCGTGAAATACACGCGAGTTTGTTCCTCGAAGTTTCGTGGCAGGATCGGGAAGGAATCGTGCACCCTGAGCATATAGCATCGTATCAAATGCTCAGCGAAGTCGGGTTGGGGCAGTTCGTATGGGTCCACGTAGAAGTTGACACTCACATCGTCACAGTCAGTCCAGAAGCTAAACGAACTTATCTGCTCGCTACCTGGAGCAACCGAAGGACGGCGTTGAGGCTCGGATCCAGGCCACTCTGTATCCGTTCTTTCGTGCTGGGCTAGGATCACTGCACGCAACCATTGTACCTCTGAACTCTTTCCAATGAATCCTGTTGATCGGGCCTTGTCTTTGCTATGCAAGTCTTCATCCAGGAGGTCCAGGGCTTCGGTCTCATGACGCTCGAAGTATTCAGTACCACTGAGTTCTCCGCTTTCTTGTGAGCCACGCCTGTCGTCCACGTCAAGATGCGATGGTGTTGGAGTCGGGGTGAGCCTGTTTTCTGACAAGTCCTCATCGATCTGACCCGTGTGAGTGTTTCAACGTTACTCCTTGCATGATAGCGATTTGAACCAAACTCACCTCATCTAGGATGTCAGTAATTCGGTCCCCATCTTCGGCGCTTACACGGTCTCTTATATCCTTAAGAAACTCTGCTAATTGGTGGCATTGTTCGGTGACGCTTTAGTCGTCAGCAATGCAAAGGTAATAGACTAGGGACTGGACAGACATCTTCAGACGGTCTTTCCGAGGCAGGATATAGACGCACTCGCGATTCGTCGTCGCGCAATGCTTACACCTTGGCTTCTCGCCGGTGCATTTGATCTTGTGGGAGCGACACTAAATGTGCCACCGTTAGAACTCGTACCAATTCATAATCATGCCAGCCTATCGGATGAAGAACACGCCTGGTAATACTACAAGGCGTGTAAAACCGGTTATCAATCGCTGCCGTTAGACACCCGTGCGCGATTCAGACTTACTCCGGTACAGGCCCGTGGAACTCGACGTCTGTCTTTCTGTCCACCCTGCCTTTGTTCAAGTCTTTGCAATCGTGGAATTGCAACTTTCCCTTGCCCAGACAAGGACATTCCATAACTCGTCGGATAATGATGCTCGGGGGTGTTCGATGCCATGATTCAGGACAATGTACCGTGGATCGACGTGGAATTGTTGTTCAAAAGACCAAACGTTGGTCCAGGATAGATGAAGGCGACGCGGCAACAAAGCGGATAATCCGAGAACCCCAGATTATGTCGGCTACCCGAAATCGACTTCAATCGCGTGCGGGTTCGACCTAGCGAACGCCATCAATCCAAACTTGGGCATGGAAGATTATCCACAGGAGCCTGCTGGATCCTGGGGTGGACACACATGGCCCTGGTTACTGCTGGATGTCTATTGAGCTAGAGTTTGTGATTCTTCACAGCTCGTTCGAAAATTCCAACGGAACCCTTCACCGTAGCCAATAAGCGCGATTACTGTAGCCCTGGCCCTGGCCCCTACATCTTGTCATGAAGAATTATTGTGGGCTGATGTCAACCTTTTCCTAATATACGTGCTGAATGAAGACCGTGGAGCCAACTGGCATCGATTCAATACCATCGGGGATTCGGCAATTGCAAAATCAAGACGCTGGCTTCCCCCGGGCCCAACCACATGCTATGCAGCCGCCTGTTCACTAGGATACCTAATTAGGACTTCGCCTTCCTCAACGCTGTGGTCGGGCCACTTCTTATGCGGCTACCAACGTCTACTGTACCGGTATTGCCACGAACCAGGATCCTACGTGACGCGGGAAAGCAGATCGGCAGGCAGACAGGATCTATTACTGCATGTCGCCATATAGTCACTTATTCGTGACAGGTACAAACACCCCGCATGGGAAAAAGAGTACAGCTGGACCACGTAATGCTTACCCAGCCATTATGGAAGCACATCATTCGTACTGTCGTGGGTCTTGGGCTTTAGTTGGTATTTTTTGGCCCTGTAACACAATCGGACGTGTCAGTAGTATTGCGGGGCGTACTGACTCGACATACAGGACCGCGACAGCACCTTTCTTACTTTGAGTCTGGAACACCTCGAGGAATTGAAGGACGTTTCGGCTCCACGGAACGATGTCACAAGATAACATTCAGGTGAATCGCTACTTATGACGACCGTTAATCCTTCAGCCCGGCTGTCACTCTTTACTCGAATAGACTAGCGAGTCTGCTTAGCGTGGCAAATGTCGGTTTAGGCCACATCCTACCTTCACACCCTCTTGTCGTGTCCTAGAAACTCGTATCGAGAAAACATGTACGCGAGCATTAAGTCGGACCATTCGGTCCGTAACTTAATGTAAACAAAGCCTATTCGCATTCATCCGTTGCAGTAAGTGAATTTCTGGGTCGTTGTCATCTTGCTCGCGTGGCGGAACAAGTATAGTACTGATTTGACTCAAGGCCTGCATCTTGAGTGTATCAAACCTTATGAAATCTGTAGTCGATGCATGACGTTGGGCGTCCGTAGTAACGCCAGCCAATCGTAAATTCGCCAGGATCAGCCTTGCACGTGGGGTCTGTCACCAAAGACCCACATGCCCGTTGTGAATGCGACTCATTGCCAAATAAGAACTCGTGTCTTGATCTGGAAGATTTATCAGATGGTCACAGCGATGCGGTTGCCTCATTCCCGGTGTCGCAGCATCGGGTAGAGAATCTTCTGCCGCCTCCGCGCGTCTTTACAGCGCTTTGGTAGTACGCAAGGCGGTAATTTTGGTACCTAGAACTTTACGCCGATCTAAGCGCGCATGCGCCGATCTGGAAACGCCTCGCTGTCGCTCACTTCGCTTCGACTCGTGTGCGTTGCACAGTAATGTACGGCAAATACGGTAAACTTGGTCAGTAGTCCTATGCCATCATAAAAGAAGATGATAAGACCTTGATCATGCATCGCAGAATCTTGCTCTAGCCAACGTCGATCTGATTAAAGAGAAGATCGCCAGATTTCAATCTCGGCACAGCTAGCTGTGTCTGGGATCCGACGTCCAAAGTTTGGATGACACCAGCTAGTCGGCCGCGTCGAACACACATCCGCTCTTCCTCCCGCACGGTAACTAATCCACGACTATCGTCTTCACATGCTCGCATCAATGGTCGCATACTTTCAGTAACGATCTCTACGCCACCCTTGGTTCGTTGCTCCTTGGGCACACTTATTGCGCTCTTCCGCCTTCATTGCCGCCGGTTGCCAACTTGCAACGGGTACCGGAAAGTGCATCATACGACAATTCAGTATTCCTAGGTGTGAGCCTGCGAGCGAGTCAAGAGAAGAACGAAGACCACAATCGCGTCACCGGACACTTCCCATTTTCAGTGCTTGGTACACACTTGGTGGCGCCCTCCCCGCAATTTCTGTCAGACAGTGCTTGCGATTCAGTATCTCCCACCGTTTTTAGCCGCACCGAAGAAGCCCTTGAGAACGTCCACTTCGCATCAACCCCTTGTGGGCAAAGATCTGGCAATTCCACACCATCTATTTGGAATATGTTCTGAGTTTTCGGGTTCGGATTCGGGGCCTGAACTTGGAATAGCGAATTGGGGGTTGACATGCAACCACCATCTTACTCAAGGCGTGCAGTTGTTGTTAGTCTCTATTGAGCCTGCGACCGGCACTAGTATGCAGCTCGTAAGATGCTTGCATCGGTTGAACAATTCCATATCCCCGCGACAAGGTCACAATGTAGTAGTTTGGACAAGAACAAGATAAAATTCAAACCCCTGCCTGCATCGCTTGACGACGATTTACTCCTGCCACTTCAGGAGCATAGCATGATACAGTAGCGGTTGCGATTGAATAGAAGGACGGAACCATCGAAGTGCTATGGCCCCCACTTCACATCCTTCAATCTGAGCTTCATACCGTTCCTCGGTTTACTGGTCAGCGTGCCACCCACGACAATCTCCTCGTTAGGATCTGCCAGCTCCATCTCGAAGTTACCCACGAATGTCGCAACAAGCGACCTCATCTTGGCCCGCGCAAACCTCTCTCCAATACAGCCCCTCGGGCCATGCAGGAATGTTAAGAAACTGTAGTTGCTCTCTGCTCCACCGTTCATCGTCGCGCGACCGGTCGTCGTATCCATCCAGCGCTCTGGTACGAAGTCTTCAGCGTCTGGTCCCCAAAGCTTCGGACTTCGGTTAATTGCCCACGGAACAATCCAGAACATGGTGCCGCTGGGTATGAAATGGCCGCAGACTGTCGTGTCCCTGACAGCGACGCGCGATGTGAGAGGTACTGGGAGAAAGAGTCGGAGAACTTCGTTGCAGACACAGTTGAGATACGGCATACTTTCTAGAAGCCTGGCGACATCGAAGTCAGGGCTTGACAGAACGCCTGGATCGGGAATATACTTAAGGATTTCGGAGCGGAGCCGAGCTTGAATGGCTGGGTGTTGGGCAAGCAGGTAGGAAGTCCAGGTCAGTGCAGAGGATGTGGTTTCGTGACTGTCTTGGTTAGCTCTGTGTCAGGGCGACTCGGAGATCGGGTATACTGACCCTGCGGCTACAAAAGCAAGAAGTTGGTCCACGAGGTTCTTGTCCGACTGGTCGTTACCGCGAATCATGATGGACAAGATATCGCGACTTTCCTGACCCTCGGCTTTCTCGCATCTGATCTTCATCTTCCTTTCTACCAAAAGCTCCGAACAAATCCTCCGCAAGTTCCTAGTCGTAACCGTTACCCTCTCATGCAACCTCCACGGTAGCTTTCTCACCAGCCATGGTGGTAAAATAACGTTGGTAAGATAGTACAGTACCTTCTCGGGTGTCGGCTCAAGGATCTCCTGGTAGTTCTTTGCCAGCTCGTCGTCCTTGTTATACAGAGACCCCAAATCTCTGCCCATTCCAGCAATCCCAATGATATCCAGCGTAACCCGTGTGGCATAGTAACAGACGTCCAAGACACTATCTGGTTGCACACCAAGGTCTCTCTTTACCACGGCGCAGAACTCCATTGATTTCCCCCAAAACACCGGATATAACTCCTTGATATGTCGGAAACGGAATGCAGGCATGATGCTTTTCCGCTGCCACACATGCTCCTCTCCTTCACTCATCAACAATCCCTCCCCCAGGAATCTCTTGATAAAGTTAGCCCCAACGCGCGGCTTTTCGAAATCATAGCACTTATACACTAGGACATCTGCTAGCGCCGCCGGCGTCGTCAGAAGGAGTTTGGTAGTATGCAGGAATCCCCGTCTGAGAATAATACCGTCGTTCGGTACCGTTCTCATCGTGCGAACTTGCCAGTCTCGGCTCGGCTGGTGTTTCTTTAAGAGAAATTGTCCATGGCCAAAGAGTGGTATAAAGCCTCTGGGCTGCGGTAAATTGCATAGAGGACTGAGGAAGAAAGGGTATATGAACCATTTGTGTAAGATGAGGATACTGTTGTGGAGAATGGTGAGCGTGAGCCAGTATTTCTTCAAAGAGGTGTCTGAGAGAGTATTGGCAAGCAGAATGTATGCGGCGGTTGCTTCAAGAGCCGGGAGGATAAGACAATTTGCAAGGTTGAACTTCATGATCGTTTGGTTGCTTAACGTACAACAAAGAGGGTGCAAGATCGCACCCTTCTTATGAATAAATAGTTTGTTCCTCCTTCCAAAGCACTGTCAGTATTTTGATTCACTAGAGTTGTACAATCACCCAGCCGGCTAACAAAGAGCCCTGATGTTCCTCATGGTATCGTGCACCTGCTAGACGCCTGACGCTGCTATGGGACCGGGGTTATCGCCGTTCCGGCTAAGCACGAAAACCAACTTTTATTGCGGTGCAGTCGTCTTTGCGTGCAGAAGAACGCAGCTGCTTATCCAGCGGTGTTGGTTTCGCATTCTTTCGGTCCCTACTAAGGGGTCCGCTTTGTTGCTGTGCAGTCGTGTGGTAAACCTGATCTATTTTGACCTCAATAGTTTATTGCCGACCTCCAGATACGAATCACCTATTCAGGAGTAAATTAGGCACCATCCGTTCCGCAATCTCGCCTGTATTTATTCCACGCTCTCGTTTCGCCGTAAGTCGCCCCCCTTCTCCATCAACTCAACCTTCTCTTCATCACCCACCAGCTTCTCTGCCAAACCGTCTTCATCGGTCCGCGGATCCAACCCAGCACAACGAAGCACAAACCCACCAATGAGCTGCTCCGCCTCAAGAGAATTTCTTGTTAATGCATGATCATCTCGATCAAAAAGCTTTAACTCTTTATCACCTTCCGTACCATACATACTATATAGTCTTTCCGAGCACGAAGGACACAGCGTTCGATCACCCGTACCGTGAAGGAGTAGAAGTGGTTTCGGCGCAAGTGAGCGTATACCCTCCGTCTCTGCTGTTTGACTAGCGACGGTCGCACACCCGACCACTCTTTTATCTTGGCCACCAATAGTAAACACAGGAGCGCCACCAAAAGACCAACTTACCAGCACAAAGCGCTCGATCTGGTAAGACTCTTCTAATTGTTTCATAGCTGCTAGGACGTCTCTCACACAATACTTGTTGCGTGCTGGATATCTATAGTCGAGTCGCAATGCCGGCACGGCTTGCTTGAGCGAGGCTAGCTTATCTGCTAGAGAAAGATAGATCGCCGATGGTCCTACGACACCGCCTCCTGCGCCAGAAAGGAGTATAGCCGCTGTCTTGGATGCTGATGTGGCTGATACTGTGGATGGTAGGTGGAGGATCCCTGGTACAGAGCCATCAGGCCCGTCTTCGACTTGTATTGACATCGGTTTGACGACACATGCCTTTTGTGTGCAGGCTGGATGCGATAGGACTAAGTAGTCGTTTAGACGCGCTGGTCTCAAGGGGGTCGATGGGCGCGAAGTGGCGGATAGAGAAGTACCAGGAGGTGACATGATGCGCGTTAAACTGTCGATGTGACTTAAAAACCGTTTCATGGAAGAATAATTAGATGCTTCATATGTTATGAGTGTACCAAGCGTCCTCATCCGGCTATACTGTAGTGTTCGCCACTCACCACCTGTTGCCTCATGCTTCGTCGGGTATGATGTCACATCACGGGCTATGATACGCTGCACGTTCTTGATCTATCCGTTTGTACACGCCGGAGAAATCGTTCTTCAGATGACGCACTCCCGACAAAAAGGGGAACAGGTAGAGAATGTAGACCAGATAAGCCAGGTCCGCCGAGTTGTGCCACGCTAACCTTTCCATCATACCCAGGTTCTGCGTTTCTGTAAGGAGTTGGCGAAGATCACGACCACATCACGACCACATCACGATACGCAACAAAGGCGCAATACCGAGGTGTATAGTCGCACCAGATTACACGAGCAAGTGAGCAAAAAGTGATACTAAGGACTACGATTACGTCTTATGCTACAGTACTAACGTAATATTGTTAGGTGGCCAACTGGCCACCCTCCGTCATGCGCCATGTCATGCTCAGCCACGAGCTTTCTTATCATAAACGCCGTTTGCTCTGAATATGCAATGCATTGAACGCCAGTTTAGCCACATCACCTGTAGAAATTGATCCGGGATACCCAAGTCGTACCGAGTTGCGCCCCCATGCCCACCTTCCTACCCTAACACCTTCATTCCATCGTCAACTTCTCAGTGGTCTCTAAGACCAGGATCTCGGTACCTGATTCAGAATCATCTGTACGACGGTTCCCTATGTCTTCACTGCCCGCTCTACCCCTTGATGGGTGTTGGGCAACAACAGGTGAATCTGCCCCATCCGAGAAGTTACCAACGCTGCTCTCGCGTACCCGTTGTGCAACGCTAGCTGCGATTTTCTCATCGAGCATGTTTACCAATCGTTCTGAATACTGATCCAGCAGCTTGACCATGACCGTCTCCTCAAAGGCCTTGGTTTTCACCTTGTCTCCAATCGCCCTGGCAGTAGCGGCAAGCTCCCTCTCGACCTCTTTTGCGAGTTCCGGGCTCATAGTATCGCTGGTATTTGCTAGACGTTTCCTGTAGGCTCGAAGCGTTCTACATAGGCTCTCTGTCGACGCTCCTAAGCTGCCAAATTCGTTCACAGGGGCCTTCGTGCGGTTTCTAGCATCTATTGATGCACGACGTTTACCAAGCTGCGGGTTTCTGGGACTAGGTGGCGATGGAGAGCGGTTCTTGTTTTTGCGCCCTGTGCCTTGTCCTTGCCATGCTGTTATCCGGCCTTCGCGTGAACTACTGGTCATAGGAGATGGTTCGAGTTTCGGCGTTGGGGCCAAGGAGAATTTGGATACCTTTTTCCGCAGCTTTGGTGATTTGTTACCGCTGGGCGGTGGTGTTTCTTCTACAGGTGAGCGTTGGAAACGGGCCATTTCAGATTGCGAGAGGACGCGTCGTAATGGTGGCTTGCTAGACAGTAAATCCTGGTTGGAAGGCGTGTTTGGGGCGAGCAAATCCATAGACTTCGATACGTCGTGACGATTAGGCTGCAAAGCCAGAGCCCATGCAAATATGGTTCCATCCACAGCAACTGTGACTAGCGACTTCTCGCTCGTTTCTTCACTTACGTGCTCAGGCGTCTCTACGAGCGCGATATCGGAAACGCCCTCCGTATGGCCCCAATCGCGAGCGACCAGGGAGCCGCTTTCATCGTAGACGCGTATCGATTTATCAGTGCTTGACACACCCGCAATTAGAGGAGCACCCCAGTTGCGTGGTATGTGGACCAAGGAGGACAGAACGACTGCATCTCCACCATCAGTGTCGCATGCACGGAAGTTGCTGAGTAATTGACCTGTTCGAATGTCAAATTTGTGTACCTGGCGATCGATAGTCGAGACTAGAAGAGCATCGTCCTGATCGATGTCCCAGGCCGATGACACCGGCGTCGCTTTTAACATGATAGCTCGTGACATCACAAA
Organism: Alternaria postmessia; assembly: GCF_024291825.1. Lineage (NCBI taxonomy): Eukaryota > Fungi > Ascomycota > Dothideomycetes > Pleosporales > Pleosporaceae > Alternaria > Alternaria postmessia. The sequence goes on from NW_026260120.1 coordinate 204,552, forward strand.
AGCTCGGGTTGTACCACGATCGTCTTCGATAGACAAAAGTTCGCGGACCACCAGACTTCGATCGCTTGAGGACGACACTAGACGCGTGCCATTTCGAGAGAAAGACACTCCATTCACTGCTCCTACGTGCTCGTCCAGAGTTTGCAGTAGATCCCAGGTTTCTTCTAAACGTGTGAACACTTGAACGGTACGATCTCGGCTGGCACACGCGACGAGGGTCATATCCGACTCCTCATGTATGGCAATGCTGGTGATTTCGCTGGCATGTGCCTTGAACTCTAACGTGCAGGTTTTAGTGTTGCAATCGATGAAACGTAGAACACCATATTTGTCACCAGCAACGAGGAAAGCTCCATCAGTGGAGGCACGGACTGTCCTTAGCTCGTTAGGGACGGCATCAGGTTCGTCCAGCTGCTCAAGCTGTACTTGAAGCAAGCCCTTGAACGTCCCTTGACTCCAGAAGATAACCGTACCGTCAGCAGCCCATGTGTAGTACGAAGCCTCGAACACGTTTGGTTGCGCGAGATCAGCATGTACTCCTAGTACAGCGTTTCCATGTGCAGGTAAGGTGTGAACGACATTACCCACAGCGCCTTCATCATCGTCGGAACACAGTTGTGACAATCGGATGGCTCGATGAGTGTCGACAGTGATGAGATAGTCTTTCAAACAGGCTATCACGCCGATTTGATTGCATTCCGTAACCGAGGTGGAGGGAGATTCAACGCGCGATGGAGGTGAGGGCGGAGGAGTTAGCCTTCCAATCATCTCCTCTATGTTGAAAGTCTTGAGTGCTCCTTGACTACCAGCAACGTGGAGTCGCCCTTTAACGTCGACAGCTAAAGAGCTTACAGCAAAGCCGGCGTCAGCCAATCTCGAGAAGCGATGATTGGATTCGGTATCGTCAATAAGACATATATCCCCTTTGTCAGAAGCTACGACGGCCTTGTTTCGGGCTATGGCGACCACACTTGTGAATGTCGACTCTTTCAAGCTCTCTAGAATGCAATTCCTTCCTGGTAGCGTTTTGTGTGTGGAGCCGGAGAGAAACGAGACATCGCTTTGACGCGCCTTGGAGATGCGCATTGTCGCATTGAGGTCGTCTACCTTCCAGACTTTGACATGTCGGACACCGACAGTCACCAGCTTGTTTCCCATCCACGCCATTCGGTTGATATGGCTGACGCATTTGTTGCTAGCATGTAGCGTAGCAGCTCCGGTGCGGGAGTTGATGTGCCATATGTACAAAAAGCCATCGTTGGCGGAGCCCAAGCTAGCAAGGAAGCGAGAATCGGGACTGAAGGCTACGCAGTTGACGCCGAAAGTGTGGTCCGAGAGGGAGGTGAGTGGGGTGTCTGAGGCGGCATCTGACGAGGCAGAGAAGATGAGTACGCGCGGTTTGTAACCCGTCTAGATTGTGTTAGAATCATACAGCGTGAACTGAATGTGTGTCTCACCTCTCCGACAGCAAAGAATTTGCCATCAGGGCTGAAGCTGACACAGGTTGCGGCCTTGATCTTGTCTTTGGTACCCCAGGCTCTGTTGCTCGGAGAATCTGCCCAGTCGTGGGCACTAGGGGATGGGAGAGGGGAGCCTCCGAAGCCAGCGTCGCGCAGGGAGACAGCAGTGCGGTTGCGGCTCTCGTTCTGAGTGGGCGTCGAGGGCCCGCCGTATATGGATGCCGAGGGATTGATGGGATTCGTAGTAGGTCGTGCGCGGTAGAAACGCTGGGTGACCTGCCCTTGGGCATCTATGCACGCAATGACAGCGGCAGCACCCGCCGTGTAACCAAAGCTGCTCCCCGACGGCAGGCTGTCGAAGGCATTGGCCGAGTTTGTCGTGGTCCCAATAACTTGGCGCAATGCAAGACTGGCTTCGGCACGTCCAGCCTTGACGGGCGAGCGCGGGGTGGTCTTGAAGAATGGGGATGGAGAGGGATTGAGCTTGATGCCGGAGCCGATGGCTGGGCTCATCATCCGGGGATTGGAGGGCGTAAGCGACATCGCGGCCTCCAGGTCAGTGGTAGAGGAGGTTTGCGATGGCTAGCAGACATCTCAGAAAGACGTCATGGCACTAGGCGCGCCTGCACGATGGGACGGGGTGAAAGGAATATCGCGTGGTTGGTGAGGGAATCTTTGGCACGCAACTACTGCGACTACGGGGGAGTGGCCCGGCAGCTATCCAAAAAGAACGTGAGAGAGCGATTGAGCGGGGGACTACGTGTCCCTGAGTGGTGAGGGTGAAGGAGCAAAGGGCCTGCAGCTTGAGCGGTCGTGCATCAGACGGGCGACGCGCATCTGAGGGTGAATTGGCTCAACGGGGCATTTGTTTGGGCGGTCACGACACGCAAGGAAGCGACGATCTACAGCGCCAGGAACAGGCGGAGTAAAAGAGCTCGCTAACTCGCTAAACCCTATCACCATGCATCCGTCACATTCTCGTCACTCAGCACCAGCCACACCAATTTCCCCAAGGCTCTCCTGTCGCCGTTACCACTTCTACATTTTGACGACATCGCAAGAGATGCCGACATGCAGGGCACCCGCCTCGATGCAAGTGTCCGCCCGTGGTGCGATCCACACATGCATCTCCTGGCTAGCATGTATACGCGCCGGATCAGTATCTGCACCGAGTGTTGCGACGTGGCAGAGCACACGTATCCATATTCCTGGTCCGAATCAATGCTGCGTAGCAACAGAAGAAGTTGTGGATATCCGGGTCCCTGGTGTCCACATGCCCGCGGCGGAGTGGAGTGGGACGTGGGACGTGGGAGTTGAAGGGAGATAAAGTGGGGAAAGCACATGTACCTGTCTTTTCGAACATCAGATTCTAATCTACTCCATCATGGCAAGAGCAAGACAGTACGAACAAGCACGAGCTGACCTTATCAGGCAACTGGAACAGACTTTTCAACGCAGACGTAGGTAGCGATTTGTCCCCCAAGTCGCACCCAATACTCAAACTCTCAGATCAGCGGACTAGCTTCCACCCATTCCCCTGCGCATCCAACCTTCGAACATTCAGAAGGCATAACAGCGAAAGCGTCAACAACGCGCCGGTATAAACGATAAGTTTTAAAAAGTCTCTCCCCACCAAGTCTTCACCAGCGATCCTGGACACCAGTCCACCGGCAATAGGTGTGCCAATAACGAAGCCGATCCCGCGTATGGTAATGGTCGCGCCGCTTTTGGGATAATACATTTCGGCCCCAAACAGCATCTTCTGCGCAGAGTTCATGACGGTGTTGAAGACGCCGCTGCTCAGTCCATAGCAAACAGTCATACCAACGTATGGTCCCAGATCGCTGGTTATTGCGGATGACAAGAACAGCGCCTAGGTTGCAATGGCGTATACGGCGGTTGCAACTATGAGCATATTCAAATGACCAATCTTGTCTGAGAGCCAGCCGGTACATATTCTCCCCGGAATTCCAATCCCCGAGTTGATGGCCAAGAGATATGATCCGTGGGTGATGCTGGCCCCTATAGACTGGGCAAACTCAGGTCCGAATGCCGTAGGGATGGCCAGCGTCAACGCCATGATCAAGTTCACGATTGCGAGAGAAGCAAAAAGAGGATCTCGGAAGACCTTCCAACTGACAATCTCCGTAGACCGCCTTTCGAATTTTCGCGGCGGAAGGGCGAGCGCACTTGAGATGGACAGGATTGCAAAGCTCAATATAGAGAGGAGCCCCAACGTCCACCGGATTCCAATGCTTTCGAGTAATGCCGTTAGTACAAACGCCCATACCATACCCCCTAGACCGCCACAAGCGAACATGGCACCCTGTGCAAGTCCGCTCCGTTGTGGGAAATACTCGGGTAAAATAGGCGCAAGAACGTAATTAAGGATGCCAGCTCCGATGCCAACCAGGAATCCTTGGCAGGCGACAAGCGTTGCCAGCTGTATCGTTGTAAGCAGTTGTGGCGCTGGGACTTGGAGAACTTTACTTACATTATGGCTTCCTGCAGCAGCCGCGAAGCCAATCGTGATGAAGGCAGTGCCTAGTCCACACAAATATTTGACGTGACCTCCCAACCTAGGTAGGTGTGGATAGTAAAACAGCCCAAAGGCGGCGACGAGCCCACCATTTCCCAATGAGCCTACGGCAGAGATCAACGGGCGTTGCGACAGCTCGCCTTGAAGAAGGACACCCTCTAGGGCAGACGCTTGCCGTCCGTAGTGTGCCTGGAAAACACCAAAAGACTGGTTAAGGCCTATTATCGTAAAAGCCATGAGGCATGTTGAAGCAAGTATCCTGCATTGCTGTGTCCGGGTTACAAGATCACCGTTATTCTCGGACTTGATTTCGGTGGATGAAATTGACATTCTGGTGTGCGACTTCTCATCGACCGAGGACTGGACTTGGCCAACTATCATCGATTTCAGTCCATGTTCATGAAAGCAGTGGATTTGGTAAAGCTTACTGGCTTGTTCGGAGTTGTGGACGCTCATCTTCTATTGCAGTAATAGGATTCTGAATGGTGGAGGGAGAGACGAGGATGCGTATCATGTCACCGATTATGAGTTGTACGTTGAGCTTTTCTTTCCGTTGTTTTTGTTCGTCGTCGATGTCCCATAGGCAGCAATGTGTAAATTACGGTTCTGTTCAACGTTGAATTCTCCGTCCACTATCGATCCATGGTACTGTCTGTCCACCTATGGCAAACTCGACCTTTCCAAAATCTACCAGCTACAACCTGTGTGGACAACTTCAAGCCTTGGGACATTCGGTTGGCGAGCTGAGACGGAGTCAAGTCCTAGTTCAGATCATCCCAGGGTGCGTGAGGAGACCATATACACTGCATCGGATAGCCTGCAGTACTGACCCACATATTCCATCGTAGCAACCAAATTCTACAGAGTGCTGAGTGACGCGCCAATGAGACGTCACAGCGCTGCTTGGTGCCGAACTTGAGGCTCATTGCCTCTTCCTAGATGTTGCTCTCCGTGCACATGTGAGTTGCATCGGCTACGTCATTGGCTGCTAATCTATGCGTGAATGTGGTATACAGTGTAGCTACACCCAGGGAAGCTTAACGTAGTATCGATGTCTGTACGACGAGACTAGAATGGCAGTTGCCAGGCTCGTCTATTGCAATGTGTTGTGGTAGAGATAGACTCGCAGGGCGGGAATAGCCGGCGTGTGCTTGGCCGTGGACCCTTGTTTAGGGAATACACTAAATGGCCGCGTGACGAGCCAGGTCGCGTAACGAGCCACCCCACCAAGATCGGACGATCAAAAAGATGAGGTTATTGAGCCACCCACAAAAGCTATTATCGTGGAATTTTTTGGTGTATTGATATATAGACGCTACTAAAGCGTTTGCACTACTTGTATCTCGCTGGCGTCTTGAGTCGGCGGGTGTGTAGGCCAAATTTGGGT
>NW_026260543.1:0-1099 GCF_024291825.1 Alternaria postmessia
CAACTGCCACCAGGCATGCGCGTCCACCCTGTCTTTCACAAAAAACTCCTGGAAAGAGCACCTCCAGATGCCGAGCTAGCAACGGACATAGAGCTCGAAGACGACGAGTACGAGGTCGAAGAAATTAAGGACCTGCGGAAAGTCGGTCGTCAGTGGAAATACTTGGTCAAGTGGCAAGGATGGCCAGAAAGCCAGAACACTTGGGAGCCAAAAGAAAATTTGACGAACTGCAAGTCACAGGTACTTGAGTACCATCGGAAACACCCAAGGAAGCGAGGACCGGGTCCTCGAGGGAAAGGAAGTAATCAGAAAAAGGGTCGAAAGAAGCGTCAGCCTGTAACCAGCCCAAGTCAGTCGACGATCCGGGTAGCGATGGTTCGGTTGCCAGAAGGTCCGTACCCGGGGCAGAATCCCCTTCGGCCTGCTCTTTCGCACGATCCTGGAGATTCAAAATGGCGTGATCTCGATCGGCAAATGCTCGCTCTTGCGCCTCAACCTCTAAAAGCTCACGCCGAAGACGCGCAGTCTCCAGCGTCGCCTGAAGTTGACGCTCTTCCGCGCGAGCTATCTCGAGGCGCTTCTGCCGTTTCTCGGCTTCCACCCTCTCCCACTCTTCCTCAGGGACGAAAAGACTACACTCAGCAGAAACCGAAATACAGCCTGCACAGCGACCCGTCGCAGTATCCACGAAACAACGAAGATTCTTCTCTTCACAACGCTGGCAACGAAAAGTCATCTCGTTCCCTTGTTTACGAACACGGTCAGCACGCGCCTGGCGCTGTTGAGTTGAATTCTGGGTACGAACACGTCGGGAGGACTGAATCTTGGGCATGGTCAGGAAGGCGGGGAAAGAGAGGAAACGGGTACGACACCACGGACCTACAGAAGCCTTATATGCGACCTGCTCACCGAAACGCGGCGCGGGAAAACGATAATCCAGGGTATCGGGACGATACGCCTAAGAGGGGGGATAATGTTACAAGCAACAAAAGGAACTCCACCCTTGATGAAGGAGTCGGGGCTGAACGCCAACCGACGACCACGTCAGAAGGTAACGATCACCGCGGGGCGATGATCACGTGACTGGCCTCACGCCAAG
>NW_026260544.1:0-1093 GCF_024291825.1 Alternaria postmessia
GCGGACAGCCAGTCCGCCAACCAAGCCGCATAGATAGGAAGGCGTTCTTTCTGTCTCGCAGACAACGTCAACAAGACGGTCGCTTTGTCGCGAGATGCAGACTTGCGCACCCGCTTTGGCGGCGCCTGCTCGATAATGGCGTGGCAGACAGACCCCCCGTAGCCATACGAGCACACAGCTGCGCGCCGCACGCTATCGTCAGGCCACACTCTCGCTTCACGTGCTACCTCGAGACCGCTAGACTCCCAGTCTATGTGGGTGTTGAGGGTTTCCAAGAGCGCCTGGGGCGCAATGACTCCTTTTTGCACGCTGAGCACGGTCTTGACAACGCTGATGGCGCCAGCCGCTGCTTCGAGGTGGCCAACGTTGGGCTTGATAGAGCCAAGATAGCAGGGGTCCTTTCGAGACCTCCCTGCCCCATACACCTCAGCCATGGCCTTGATTTCTGTCGGGTCTCCGAGCGGCGTAGATGTTGCGTGGGCCTCGACGTAGTTCACAGTATGCGGATCGATATCACCAGCGCGACGGAGGGCCTGTCTCGCCACATCAGCCTGCGCTGCACCGTTCGGCGCCATGATGCCCTTTGTCTTTCCATCTTGGGCGGAAGCAGAGCTCTTCAAGACCGCCAGGATATTGTCGTTGTCCTCCTGCGCAGCACTGAGCCGCTTGAGGACGATGATAGCACCCCCTTCGCCACGGGCGTACCCACTCGCAGCGGCATCGAACGAGCGACACACCCCCTCAGTCGTCAGTGCGCCAGCTTTCTGAAGCATGTGCGTGATGCCAGGAGCACAGATGACGTTCACGCCGCCACAGATGGCCACTGTGCTCTCTCCTGACATGATGGCCTGGCGGGCCAGATGGAGGGCGACGAGCGAACTCGCACAGGCTGCGTCCACGGCTGTACTCGGACCTCTCAGGTCAAAGTGATATGAGATCCTGTTCGAGACGCCATGGTGTGCTGTGCCGATACCGCTCCAAGCCTCTATGGCCGGCAAGTCATCCATGACCGTACGTGAATAGTCGTCCGAGTCGACGCCTATATACACGGCAGTATCGCTGCCAGCGAGCCTGTCCGTCTGGATGCCTGCAT
>NW_026260545.1:0-1084 GCF_024291825.1 Alternaria postmessia
TTTAAGAGCTCTAAACTGAACTGACTGATAAGACGAGAGCTCTAAACTGACACTGAACTGACTGCCAAGCAATCAGTCAGTCAGTCAGTCTCATCAGTTTGGATTGATTGTTAGCAACTCTGGTCTTTCACCTCAGAAAGGAAGGCAAAGATTTCGCGACCAGTTCGTATCACGACGTCGACGACTCCAACAACGGCAAACGCACCAGCCGCTGTCTCGAAGGCCCCAGACATGGTGCAATGTGTGGACACCACGTACCACACGTGAACCGCATGCAAGCAAAGAAAAAAGTCAGAGGTGGCAGGAATTTACCAAAAGACAAGATCAAATTCCCAGTCGATAAAGGAGAGCTTCTGGTTTGGGAAGCACAGCCTTACTGCACTGCCCCGCTACTACCCTGCCCCACTATTACACTGCCTCGCTACTACAAAATCACCGCCACCACCACTACTCCTACTACTACTGCTGGTATACTGCTTTACTGCTGCATTACTCTAACGAAGCTCGAGAGTATACCAAGTAACTCCAGGCTTCTATTGTAGAAAGCTTCGGTTCATTCAGCCTTGTCGCAGCCAAGCAAGGCCATGATGCTGGAACTTATCGCTGCATTGCTCAGCCTCACACGCCACGTTCAAACTCATGGAGGCGCTCTCGAATACACGATTCGGCTGAGTGTTCGCTTCTTTGGACTGGGTCCAAGTGTAGACGATATTTTACAGATGCCAGAGCTAAAATCTACAGTAGCGAGAAGCATGGACAGTAATCCGGAGGCTATGACTGCTGTTGTGGATTACAGCAACCCAAAGGCATGATACCTCGTCATTCTTTGAAGAGACAAATCGGCAAGAAGGTGGGCAGCGTGTGGCCATGTCTTCGTCGTCTTCTTACCGCGGAAGTCTAAGAAATCACGGTACTATAACCTGGGAACTCGATGCTTTGTTCAATTTATGCACCGAAGATTTCAGCGTATCTACTCCAAGCAAGTTATCGTGTGCCATCATCTCCATCGATACCGTTGTACTACTACTACTACTACTACTACTACTACTACTACTACTACTACTACTACTACTACTACTACTAC
>NW_026260546.1:0-1083 GCF_024291825.1 Alternaria postmessia
ATTAGCTTGTTTGCAGTACTAGCTTGAGGCTTGATTGATTGGCTTGATTGGCTTGGAGTTATACAGATTAATTGCCTATACTAACTACTCATCTTCACGATCCCAATCGCACAATCCGTATATAGTGTCTATCTCAGCGTCAGTTAGTGTTGCTGTCGCACTGCTACCACACTGATCAAAACCAGCCCTATACCACCGCCGTACACACTGTATAGCTGCTAGTAACTGGGGTGAGATCTGCCGTCGTCGGGGTTCAAGGAGGTCGCCAAGCTCGCTGAACATGCGCTCGCACTCGCAGCTTGAAGCAGGTATAGAAAGCACATCAATAGCCATCCGGGCAAGGTTGGGGTAGCGATCACGCAAGCCTACCCAGTATTTAATAGGGTGAACGGCAGCGTAGCTGTCCTTGGTGACCTTTGGTTCGCGCGCCTTCCACCTCTCATACTCATCTGTATCGCCATCAATAGCAGCCGCGGCGCCGTCTGGATCGAGGAGGGCTTCAATAGCGTCGTCGATCTCGCTAGAGATAACCTTTGGCCGTCTTACCGCGCGTGGTGAGGTGTTGTACTCTGCCTAAAGCGCGCGAAACGCGCAGTTGTTAGCCTCTAGCCACTCAGGTTTGTCCGCCCAGACAAGCTCGCAATACGTTTTATAGCGCGGATGAAGTAGAGTTGCAGCGTAGTACGCGGGTGAGAGGTCAAGCTTGCTGTAGTAATTATCAGCCTTCGCCCAGGCAGCGCGGAGATTAATCAAGAGATGGTCTTCAGGCGCCTCGTTGTGCGCGTTATAGTCGACGGACTCGTAAGCTTTAACGCGCTGCTCGTAGTAAGTAAGTATATACTCAAAGACTGGGATAACCTCCGCGATAGCGCCGTAACGGCCACCTCCAACGCGACCGTCAGCGTCTCTGCCACGTCCTTCAAGGCGCTTTGTTGCAGACTTCAGCGGCTTCAACACATCGATATACTCAGTAACGACTGCCCAATCAGTAGCTGTGAGGCCGTCGGATCGCATCCAGGTCGCAGCCTCAGGCAGCTTGCTACCACGGCTGATCGCGTACGTGTCCTCATCTCGTATCCGACG
>NW_026260547.1:0-1078 GCF_024291825.1 Alternaria postmessia
ACCGCCCTCCGCGAGCCCGCGCAAGCATTCCTGCGTGCAGTATTGGCCGTCTTCTGCTCCCTGGCCACGCCTGCGCTCGCGCTTGCGACCGCTTGATGAGCTAGCGCGTGTCTTCTGCGTGCGCGAGGAATGCTGCGATAACGACAGCTGTCGGCTCGGCGTGTCCGGATCAGGCTCCGACTCTGGCTCATCGTCGCTGGCCTCGTGCCGCTGCTCCGCCTGCCGGCAGCTGGGCGAGCTGTGCTTCGCTCTTCCGCCGCGCAGCTGCACAGGCGACATGCGAAGAAAGCTGTTGTCCTCTGGAGGCTGGTACTCCGACGACTGCGTCGTGCCTTCGGGGATCGCGTCCAGCAGCTCGTCGTACACCACCTCCCAGCTGTGCAGTTGCGCCGCCGCCTTAGTCCGCCATCGCTGCGACCGCGGCGGTGTCTTCAGCGCCTGGAGGGTAAAGGCCAGCATCTGGCCCACCGCGGTTAGGTGCAACCGGTTCGCACCCTCCGAGCCGGCTGTCCACCCCGTCGTCTCTCCCACGTCGCCCTTTGGCACCGAGAGGAAGTAGTGCACCGTCCTGGGGTCGTCTCCCACTCGCAGGAAGATGTACGCTTCGCCCGTGCACACGCACCCATACTCCACCCCGATCCGGACCATGTAGGAGAACGCTTGCGTGATGACCGCGGCGACCAGCCGGCGAAAGCGGTCTCTCAGCGTCTCGTCGTCACGGCACTGCACTACCTCGTCGAGTTCCATCTCGCCCAGCCCTTCGTAGATGTAGCCGAGCGGGAGCTTGTGCGGCGCCTTGTACTCCAGGATGAAGGCCGCAATGTGGTCCTGAGCGCTTCGAGTCGTGCCTGTGTTGTATACGCAGAACTGGTCGGCCCGAGGACGCGACGAGCTCGCTGTGCTCTTGCGACCAGCGTCCTCCGCTTCTGCCGCATCTGTCGAGCCTGACGGCCGTGTCTCCTTCGCTTTAGCCTGCAGGCGTGGTGACCGCCGTCGCCCGGTCCCCGACACCGTCAGCTGCTCCATGTCTTCTTCCAGCTGCGACTCCGGGCTGAGCGTGTTGGCGTGGTTCTCAAAG
>NW_026260548.1:0-1066 GCF_024291825.1 Alternaria postmessia
GTTCTCATACAACCCTTCGTGATACTACATCGATCTACCAATCGTGCTATCACACCAGCCCCGTCCATCGCACTCACTTATTCCCCGAGAACCAACTCTTAGGTCATCTAAGGATAACCTTCACACTAGGGCATCTTAAGGATTACTAAACGCGACTTCTACAGCAACTTTTAGCTAGCTTAGAGCTCTACAATAACTTACAATCTTATATTAAAGAGTTTTCAAGCTACAGGCGTATAGCTAATAGACGCTAACCCGGTACTTTAACGCTTTAACAACTAACTACAACAACAAGATAACAAGCTAAGAATAGGGGAGCAAGGCGACAGCGATACCTAGCTTTAACTACGCAAAACTTTTAAAGCTGCGGTAGCTAATAAGGCTAAATTTAAAGCTAAACAGCTGTCTTAAGGCCTATACTTGCTGCAGGTTAACAACAAACTTCTCCGCCTCTAAAACGCGGAGCTTCGCGCTAAAATTAACCTTATAAGATCCCAACCGTCTAGATTAACAACACTAACTACTTAAGAGGGCGACAATTAGCACGGCGGAGCTGTATTGTACAGTCCTAGGAAGCTTACTAGTCTCCGCGCGCGCAAGGCCACAGAACTAGACAAAGCCGCGGAGCAACAACTCTAAAAAACTCGCGATAGAGAGAGAAAAGCGGCAGAAGCAGCTAAGAAAAAGCGCTCTTAAGAAGCTGCAAAGGTAGCTTAACAACAAGCTAAAATTGCTAAGAATGCAGAGCAGTTACAGCAGCGTAAGGAGAAAGCTGCCGCACAGGAACTTAAAAAGCAGCAACAACAAGCTGCAACACTAAAAAAAACTTACAATACAGCAAATAAGCGTAAGCAAGAAGCCTTAGCTAAGCTAGTAAAGAAACTAACAAAGCGTTGTTGTGTTGTTGCTCTATTAAGTTGGGTGGTTAATAGTCCGCCTCGGTGTTACACGGGGTTAGGCTATACTTCTCTAGGCTCGGTCCGTACTAAGGCGAGGTAGACTAAAGCGGTAGTCCGTGAGGTATCGTATGGAATGATCAGGTGGAAAAGAGTTATCGTTGTAACCA
>NW_026260549.1:0-1066 GCF_024291825.1 Alternaria postmessia
AAGTAGACTAAATAATAGCTAGATTAGAATTGTAACTCTTTTTTAGTCTATCTTAATATACTTTAAAGTAAACTAAATAACTATCTAGAAAAGTAGTGCTATATAAACTTTATAAGTACTCTTTTTTTTAATATTTAGAAAGAACTTTTACTTTAAGACTAGAAAGACTATAATATAGTCTTTAAGCTTAATACTTTAGCTTACTACTATTAAAGTAAGATAAAGTATACTACTATGCTTTTTAAGTATTTAGCTTATAAAAAGAAGTTTTATAGCTATTAAGTCTAAAACTTTTTTTTAAAGCCTTTTTAGACTTAGAAAAAGGCTAAAAAAGCTAGTTTAGTAAAATCTAACTTATAACTAGCTAAATTAAACTAAAATAGTCTAAAAGACTTTAATATAACTTATTAAAAGTATAATAAGACTAAATACTTCTAAAGAGACTATCTAAAGTCTAAGAGAGACTCTAAGAGCTTATTTAGTTAAAAATTAAAAAAAAGTAGTAAGTAAAAAAGCTAGAGTTCTTCTTAGCTACTTATATTACTCTAAACCTAGTATTCTAGAACTTAGAACTTTTTTATAACGCGCTTTACTCTAAGCTAGTAAAGCTACTAATAGTAAAAGTATTACTTAGCTAATTAAAGCCTATTAAAGCTCTAGTAGATAGAAGTTTTTAGTTAAACTTTATTTTAGTATTACTTATAGTAAAGTAAAGCTTATTAGTTTACTTTTTATCTAAGCTATTAGTAAATAAAGTAAATTATAAAAAATTAAAAGTTAAAGTACTACTATAGTAACTATAAAAATAGTAAATTCTTATAAAAAAAAAAAATATAGAATATTCTATATATTATTATAAAAGTCTATAAGTATAAGGTATACTTAGGTCTACTTTAAATAGATATATATTATCTAAAAATTAGCTACTTTATATAAAAGCTACTCTTTTAGAGTATTAAGTTTAAGAATACAACTATCTATAAAAAGATTATACTAAAGTAGACTAAAAAGTTTAAAAAAACTATATATAATTCTATAGTAGATATATATAGCTATTGTATTACTT
>NW_026260550.1:0-1055 GCF_024291825.1 Alternaria postmessia
GTCCAGGTCCATATGCCCGCACCCTCATGTCAGTCTATTGGTTGCGATGCAAATTGTTATTTCCCTCGAGTGTCATCGTTGTCAATGCATGCTGGGTGTTCTATCTTGGGAGTTTCTAGGCATTCACTATGCGGAGGATCCCACAGGGGCGACTGTCACGATCAGCGACCATGCCGCCCACTAGCTCTTGCATCGTTCCAAAGAGACCGCGGTAAGCCTTCTTCTTGTGTCGACCCTTGTCTGATCAGAGAAGATCAAAGCGCGGCGCACTGCGGCTGAGACAGGAACGAGGCTGTAACTGGGTGCCTCATTGCGTCTTGTCAAATGCTATAGTGCACACTCGCAGCCGTGACACCGCTGGAAGTAGCACTGAGCTGATGATAATTAGCTTGATGTCTTTGAGAAACCTCGAATGGCGTAACTTGTTGACTTTGCGTGGCCTGTGGGCTCTTTCCTTCGCCTGTAGAACCGGAGCGTCAAGCCACTTTTGCACACCAGACTGTTGGACCCACACACTAGCCATAATACAGCCTCATTTTCATGCTGTTTGCCTATTCGATGGCTATGGTTTCCAGTCTTACGGTTCAACGGGTGTGAAGGATCGCTCATACAGGCGCAATGACACAAGGAACAGTCAGGGGTACCGGTCCCTGATGGAGGCGCAGCATGTATGATGTACTTATAGAGGCTAGCAGACCCTCTGGCATCTGATCTCTTCACCAGATAGAGAAATACCCGTTCCCACACTCGTTTGTATTCATTATGGTAGACAAGTCTACATACACAGCTCCGGCCAAACGAGCTTGCGATGGGTACGTATCGTTGGTAGGTATTCGCATGCCACATCACTCACTCACCAAATTGCAGCTGTCACCGAAGAAAGGTCAAGTGCATTGGCGAAGGCACGGCCCCTTGCAAGAACTGCGTCTCTGCTGGCCTTGCATGCACGCACAATGCCATCCCACAGAAGAAAGGCCCTAAAGGCAGCCGCGCCAAAGTCCTCTCTGAACTTCGCGAAACTCAACGCAATGCCCAACTTGCTGCCGGATTCCCAA
>NW_026260551.1:0-1042 GCF_024291825.1 Alternaria postmessia
TGAGCTCTGATTCGTCGGGCGTGTCTCTCTACGTACTCCAGCAACCTTGTGCACAGGTTCTCTTCTGAGTATCGTCTTCATTCGCCAATCGATGGCGGGGTTATGGGCGTTCAGCCAATCATAACCAATCAACATATCCAGTCCTCCTAGATCCATAATGTCGATATCCATTTGGCAATCTATGCCCGCTATTCGTAGCTTGGTTGTCGTGGTTTCTAACCTTATCATGCCGTTTCCATATTCCATGGGTTTCTCGTCGGCTAGTACTACCGGTACTGGGTGATCCTTAATCCTATAAGGTATCCGATGTTTCTCCACCACTCGGGGTGAGATGATTGTCCGTGCGGCCCCGCTATCTACGAGCGCCTTGATCTCCTGACCTTGTACAGATACGGTCGTAAGCAACTGCTTCTCCTGACCATCGGTATCCTGTACCTTCCTTAGGGTCGTTGTAGGTGCGCCTTCACCAGTGAGACCCTGTCTCTGGTGGCGTCCTAGTTTTTTGGCTGCTTCTTTCCCTTGTACTTGGGGAAATAGCCGGTATCATTCTTTGAGCTGTAGTGCATCAAGCACCGGTCGTCATAACAGAAGCTCCAATGAATGTTGATGTGAGGTATCTCTTCCTCGTGAATCGCTTTCCTAGTCTTTGCCTTCTTGGCTTGGTGAATTGGGCAATCTGCAACTTCGCAGATGTTCGACGATAACGTACTGTGATAGTAGTCGTCTACCCGTCGTGCCTTATCGAGTTGTTCCCTGTGGAACGTACATCCATTCTTGCATTGCGTCCATAGGAGTTTGTGGTGAGGGTCTGTAGGTTCCGGGTCATGGATATGGCATTCCTTTACTAGGCACTCATCTGGCCATAGGTTCATGTGGCAGCACCGATCTTGGTCTGTCCTACACTTCTCCTTATCTTCCTTATGGAACGTGCAATCAATCTTGCAGTCATACCAACACAACTTTTCGTGTTCCTCGGTATCTTCTACTTCGGGAGCTTCTTGGTCCGAGACCTCAGCTTCCGTGTTATCGAAGTAGGGTTGTT
>NW_026260552.1:0-1032 GCF_024291825.1 Alternaria postmessia
GGACGAAGAAACCGACCTTATCGCGCAGGTCGTAGTCGTCGATAACCGCTAGAACGTTCGCAGCAATAGCCTTGCCATCGTGACGATTCATCATCTCTCTAAACGCCAACATGGCTGTTTGGCACTTCCCCCTATCATCTACAAAGTGTGCAACAACACCATTAATTGCCTTACGTCGCGGTGACGTTCAGAGGTCGAAGGAGAGGTAGATACGACTCGCCGCATTCTTCAAGATCTCGCGTACCTCCTCTTTGTGCAAAGCGAACTCAGTGCACACCCACTGGCGGGCTGCCTTCTCAGACGGGATAATAGATTTCTGCATCAACGGGTGTATACGGCTGAATATCATCCGAAAGTAGGGATTCTGTAGCTTCTTGAATGGTATATTCTCAAGGGTTATCCAGCGCATAATGTCCTTCTTAATCAACCCAGAGTCGAATGATTCCGCGATACTGTTGTATAGTCGTTGCTGTACAGGATCGTGTAAGTCAAAAGGGGAGCTTATAGCGTTGGCTTTGTTAAGCTCCTTAAGGGGACCATTAACGTTCTCCTCATACGATTTAGAGTGTACATTCCGGAAGTGTTCAAGGGCGTGCTTGCTTCCGTTTGTGACGTTTAAAGGGCGAGTAAAAGTTGGTGCAGTAGTGTGACAAGTACGGCATAAGAAGTGGATACCATTAACCGCCTCGTCGATCCCTTCTTGGTGTACTTGCCAGCAAGAGGCACTCCAAAGCGCCACCACCAAGCTGTCCTTCGGACGCTATTCACTGCCTTTGTGTAGCCTCTGACCCCGTAGGACTCCCATACAACTCAGGTGTAGTCAGACGGAGTATCTGACAGATGCCCTGGCTCGGCAACAGCTATATACGAGTCGGCGCTCGTCTGCTGGTACTCTGTAGGCACCGACACCTGTTCAGAATCGAGCTCGCTGAGCTGGGAGGCGTCTTCGTCAAAGACAGTGAAGCTATGGCCGAATGGGGGACGACTAGACGGTTCCGCGTCAGATTGCGTGTTAGGAAGTTCGCACTGGTT